>NC_141223.1:3080000-3370000 GCF_054856515.1 Filicampus tigris | reverse complement strand
TATAAATTAGGTTCTCGTTTTGATACTGAAAAAAACCCCACTAAAATATATATTTAATCAGGATCAATTGAATGTCTCCCCCAGCAGACTGGAAAACCCCCCCAAACTTGTCCTTACCTTT
The DNA here is from genome assembly GCF_054856515.1 of Filicampus tigris. Taxonomy (NCBI): domain Eukaryota; kingdom Metazoa; phylum Chordata; class Actinopteri; order Syngnathiformes; family Syngnathidae; genus Filicampus; species Filicampus tigris. Next base: position 3,369,879 of record NC_141223.1, on the reverse strand, counting down.
CAGACATCTGCTCTGGTATTGTTATAAATGAACAGAGTTCTTGTTTTGGCGTTACAAGTTTTAGAATTTTGCCATGGAACTTTCAAACCATATAAAGTAGTGCTCAATATTATTGAGGAAACATCGAGTTTCTTTTCAGAATCAACATTTTCCATGGCATACTATATTACAAAATACTCAATACAACATTGCTAACAAATGAGATTTCTCAGTGTGCACACACAAAATGTTTTTTCTTCTATTACTTCATTTCCATTATCAAATTAATTTTGCCCCAAAATTGAGTACACACGAATTAAAAAAAATCTTTTTGACAAGAAGTCAACCTAACCGTCAGCAAAATTCGGAAAAAAAATACTCTTGTGTTCAATGAGAAATGGATGAAAATCTTTAAGTGTGATCGTGTTCTTAGTTTTGAAAAAAAAAAAAAAAAAAAAAGATGAATCAAGCAAGAAACTAGACAAAGCAATAATTGCAAGTTCCCAAATGCATGCATGCTTTTCTCGTTCATGATCTGACATTTCTTGCAGAAAAAGACCAATATTTCCTTCGGAAATTAACAATACGCCCATCCCAGCGAGAAACTTGATTTGCAGCGCTTGGACGATACAACTAAAACTTACCGAGTTGGCGAAAGTTCTCCTCCAAGCCACTCCAGAAGTTTTTCTCGATGAAGCCTTTCACCAGCCCCCATGGCTGCTTCCGGAAGCGTAGCTCTGTTGATACCCTACAGGACAAATAGATCCGGACCTGATCGGACTGATTCAGACAAGGTGGCAAGAATCAAGGAGAAAATAAAGCGCGATCTGCTAGTCTTCCTCACCGTAAGCGGCACTTGTTCTTGGCCACCCGGGTGAGCATGTAGCGGTTGAGGGTGTAGAAGTAGTCGTGGTAGGGGACGTCATGCGTGATGACCTCAGCGTCGATGATGTAACACTCACTCTCCTGACTGGCCTTGTACAGAGTCTGAAAGGCGCATTTTAGATTGAAGTGTTGAATGTTTCCTAGATTTGTTACACTGTGTGTTGACCATACCTGCGTCTCAGTGACCGTGGCTGTTTTGGGGGCTAGAGGGTTTGACAGTGAGATGGTGTACAGGATCTCCCTTGTCTGGTTCCCGGCCTCCTCCTTCTTCCACGGGTGGTAAACCACATCTGAACACAGAAAAATGGAAAACACACACACGTCATAGATTAATAACCCACGAGAGGATCTTGGAGCCTGACAGTATAAATGGTAGGATGTCCGATTCCACTTTTTTTCCAGACCGATACCAGTGTCTTTCTGATTCAGATGATGATTCGCCGACTTCCGCATCATAGCGCCAAATAATGAGGACTTACTCGGTGTCAGATTTTCTTTGCCTCAAGTATCGGTGGCTGGTATCAGTACCCGACACCTCAAAATAAGGCCGGTATTTGGTTTGTTACCAATATTTGGTATACAGTAGGTACTCACTACGGCTGCATGATATTGGAAAAACATACGATATGGATGTTGACTATAGCGATATTTTTGCGATATTTAAAACGTACCCAAAGAAATGAAAATTTGTATGATCTAATGAAAGAAGTCTTTTTTTTTCATGCTGTAAAATAAGGAAGTTTAATATGTTCTTGGCCAATAATTGTAATTCCCCTAGATAATATCCAATTATTAGGTGGCGATGCGCATTTGTGATTTAATTTATTGCTTTCACTTGCTATATTGTTGCTATTTTGTTATTGTAGCGTAACATGCTTTGTTACAGCTGTAGCTGTCATGAAATGCGCTATATCAATAAAGTTATATCGTATTGTATTTCCATCTGAGTGGTTAAATTTAAATAAAAGCATACACATCCAGAAGAAAAGTATTGCATGTTTTTGCAACCTGCATAGACCATTACAGGGGTATCGACGTTTTTTCGATATATCGTGCAGCCCCGGCACCCGCCCATTACTAATAAATATTGTGAATGCAGACCTGAGAATCGCCGCTGCTCCATGAAATCGCTCATGAACTGGGACTCCGTGAAGAGGATGTCATACAGCTTGTCCACACTGAATTTGTAGATCTCGTTGATGTGCTGCCTCCCATTCAGATCCTCGTGGAAGGCCTGAACCTCACCTATCACAGACACACAAAAACGTGCATGAGGACGAAAGGACACCTCGCTTCATCGATTCAATCGCAAACCGAGGGTTGGGCTCAACCTGAATCAATCATTTATCTTCCAGGCATTTTGGACAATTCCACACATGTGACATTGTGGGACAAAGCAAAGTCCATAAACGCATGCACGGATGTTTGGTGTGAAACTTAAAGTAGATATTGTGAGCCAGCAGACCCATCCATCCATCTGGAGCCCGGATTCGAACTTCCAACCTCAGAACTCATTTGCCATGTTCCCGCCAGCCGGCCCTTTTTAATCATAACAATAGCTTAGATTTACATAGCGCCTTTCAAGGTACCCAATGTCGCTTAACTATAACTCCAGGGACTAATTAAAATCAAAATACAGTTTGAGTGTGTGCGTGTCTGTATGAATTCTTGTGAACAGATGGTGGCCCTCTCAGTTCCGACATCAGGGAATCCTGACGTGGCAAATGGTCTTCTGGCTGATTAGAGAAAATTCCCACAGAGATGCTCCGAAAGCTTCCAAAAAGAGCGAGAAACTGGAGCTCCCTTTTGACATTGACGGCTGGCGTACACATCGCGCAATCCGTCCTTTGCACTCACCCTCATCGTGTGTTTCTGAAGAGTCGCTGAGCTCCGTGGGGATGTCCTCGTTGTCATTAAAGTCGAGCGAGGGAGAGGGGACGGGGCCCCCGCCAGTCCCGCTGGTGTCGTTGTTCTTCTCTTCCACCAGCAGAGGCACAGCTAGCAGCTCGCCATCCGGTTGGCAGTCTGTGAAATCTTCCGTGGGGAGGTCAAACTTGTGTGTGTGTGTGTGTGTGTGTGTGTTGGTGGGGGGGGGGGTGGGGGCGGGCGAAACAACAACGCAAGAGGGTCGTTTATTGGCGGAATGTGGAATCTCGACAATATGAAATCATTTGACGAGGGTTGTTGAAATGTGGCACGCAGCTTACCGTGATGGGTGTGTCATGGTTGCCCGCTCGGTCGATGGTGCTGTTTGGGACGACCTTCTTGTGAGGAAGAGGTGGACTCCCCTCCGGCTTGGCGTCCGCACTGCTTTTAGACAAGTTGTCGTTGTTCATCTCATTCTCCTCATTCGGAATCTCTTCACTGAACCTGAAGTTGCCACAAAGCAACAGAGTTAGGATATAGTTAAGCCCAGAATTAGTCACGCCCGAGAGATGATTCCATCTTCAGATGAGAGCGCCGGTAAAAAAAAAAAAAAAAATGGCAGGAAATTAAAAAGAGTTGGCGGTTAAGACATGTGATCTTTTTTTTTTTCCTCACTTTTTGATGAGTTCCATGTTTAAAGTTAATCATTGTCTTTCTCAAGACTTGCAAAGCAAATGGTAACGAATAGCATGTGGTTGATTAGCCTGCGATTAGCTGGCGACGGGTTTGGAGGGCAGTCTGCCTCCAAAGTGGGATGGGCTCGAGCTCACCTGCGACTAATGAGGATAAGCGGTTACTCAAATGCATGGATGGATGGATGGTCGATTAGAATGCTCCAGAGCAAGACAAACTTTGGCCTGCTAGCCACATAGTGTATGTTACACATAACATCTACCGTTCTTTATTTTCGCCCAGGGAGCATTTACATTATCAAGAGTCCTGTAACATTTGTCGCATTTAAAGTTGCTGTCGCCCGTGATTGTGTGCAACTGTGATGTCATTTTCAGTCGACAGGAGTGACAAAATGGCCGCCCCCTGAGATGGCTAAAAACAGGTGCATTTTGCTGCTTAACTTCATGTGAATCATATTGCCTTGTTTCAACAAGTGCGCTTGCATAAAACATATTCTTGAAATAAATATGTTTGGGTTGACTTTCACTTTAAGTAAGTGCAAACGAACAGGACAGGGGAGGAGGTTGTTAATACTTTCATTGTGCCCGTGTTAAAGATCTTTTAATCAATCGTCGGGCAATTTGGATAATTGCTTTCAGCCGTAGCAACCGACTTCTCCACCGTGCAGCCACACTCACCCCATGGTGTTGAAGTCGTCATCGGGGGGAACGTAGTCCTCGTCGTCGCTGGTCAGGCCGAGTTCGTTGCCGTAGCACTGATGGACAAAGTGCCACAGCTCTTTGGGGCACAGCGGCTGAGAGGAAAGCAGGACGCCGCGGTAATTATAAAGCGGGTGCACATTTGGACGTCTTCTGTGGAAGATTAAAGCCCGATTCGAGTGTCGTCGCTTTATCAAGTGGGGAAGGGAGTGAATGATAGTTTTATGAATGTTTTAACGATTTGAGAAATAAGGTTGGAATTGTAAGTCATTGATGGTGTATTGTGCATGTTGTGAAAAATATGGGCTGGGGGGGTACAAACGGCCACCACATTTTTTTAAACCGGCCCACCAAGCATTTTTGACATGATCAAGATTCCTAACATTTGCCTTTTTGGGGGCTATGATTGTTCAATTAAAATGTATGTTCATTATTTGTTAAAATACTTGGTTAATGGATTTATTGTGAATAATAAAATGAAGTATTACTAAAATCTTTTTTACATACTGTACATATATTAAACTGCAAAAACAAAAACCAAAAAAATGTTGTAGACGACCACAATATAGCCCATAATCTCAGTTTCCAGCTCAACTGTCTTACCTTGTCAAGCAGCGCATTCTGCCATAGTCTAAACATCATCATGTACGTCCTGTCTCTGGCTCCAAAAGAGGTGAAAAAGTGCTGCCGAGAAAATGTTTCATTAAGTATGGAGCCGACAATTAAGCACATCAAGAGCATAATCCAGTGACCATACTGTGGCAATCAACATTTACGCTCTTGTAAACCCAGTCAACAAAATTCCCTTTCTTTTTCTGATGTCTTTATTTGCATATAATGTAACTGTAAATGTTTTCCCCCATCATTCAGACGTAACTTGCACTAGTTTCATTTTGTTATTTCATTTGAATCTCAAATTGTTTGCAGCAAAAGCCTTACCTTCTCATTGTCAGTGCAGACCTGGATGGCGTTGGGGATGAGGCGGGCAGTCTTCTCTTTCGTCATGGAGCAGATGTCCTTTAGCCGCACCGTCAGCTGCACACGCAAATAGTGCAAATAGTCTCAAAATAACAGCACACCTTTCCTATGAAATGACAACACGGAGGGCTACATATTCATAGACAGCGCAGCTGTGTGTCAAAACTGTAAAAACGAACATATCCTGATTTTCGGGCGGACGCGAGCCGCAATGCGCTTGTTTGCTCATTTGGCTCACCTCTCACTTGACAATTTGGTGGCTGAAAATCAATCAAATTTACCCCTGCTGGAACCACATCTAAGTATTAGCGCGGGTAGTGTAATTTCGGTGAACTCGATTGAAGTGCAGGCAAGCCAATTCTGATCGCTGCGGACGCGTGGTCGGATGTCATCATAATTCCTTCATAAGATAACAGGAGGAGCCGCTTCTACTGGCGGCGAATCAAGTGTTGTGTTTCACGCCCGTTTTAAACTGCACCCAGCTGCGTGCGTCTGTGAAAACTCCCAAACCAAGTCCAGCCCGCCCCTGCGTGGATTTTATACCGCGCCTCGTGCCAGACTTGCGCTGAGCAGGAGAATCGAGCCCAGGGAGTGGCAACAAGCATACGCACCAGTGTTTCCCAGCGGAATATGTTGCTATAGAAACAGATCCAGTTCTCGGAGAGGTAGAGTCGTCCCTGTAGTAGGATGTCCCGTTGCAGAGCACAGGAATAGTCTGATACATGAAGACATAACACCCTATCAGCATATATATGAATATAATATATCGTCGCCGTCCTGTGAGAAACACTGATGTCCATTTTGTCCGATTCTCTTATTTTTACGTGAATGGTGTTTCCACGTGACAGACATCGCATTAACGTGAAATTGAAAGAAAAAAAAAATCCCAAATTGGACATGTGTTTTTTAGATTTGGTGTTTTTTTTTTTTTTAGCACCGCAAGGTCACTGATGGTTCATTCGGTTTTTTTTTTTCCAGACAATAACTGTCTTCACGAGGACTTTGAGACCACGAGGACTGCGAGGCACGTCAAATTGCGTAATAACCGTCAAACAGGTCGAGACGTGACCCGATGAGGGTGTAAGCCAACAGTTTCAAGATGGCGTCTGTGTCTCACTGGCGTCCGCTCACCCACAATGAGTCTCTCTGTGTCAGGTAGCTGCTTGAAGAGTTTCCTGAAGTCCTCATTGCGTTGCTTGTATGTGGGGCTCAGCACCTGCGGGGACGAGCACAGTGAGACACATTGCTGCCCCCGCACACACATCTTCATGCTCGCCCGTTCACACACACAAGCGTCTCTGTGATGCAGCTCGGTTCGTTGGCTACAAAGCTTGTCAAATCCCTTGACCGCCACCGGTGATAATCGAGACCTGTGTGAGGGATTTTGACAAGCTTGCGTTTCATGACGTTGACTCAATGGCAAGCAAAGTTACACATAGAAAAGCTGCGGCTTAGTCGAAGCTCAATTCCAAAACAGCCCACTTCAGATCATTCAGTTAACATGCTGTGCGCATTGAAAGAAGTCACATTTTCAGTTTGGCCTCACACAGAAAACCACGCAACGGTCGAAAACATTAGGGATGTCACAATGTCGTCAGTAACGTGATATTGCGATGTTACAATTGCCACACTATATCGTCGCCGTTGTGTCGCGATTTTAATAGCAGCAAATCTGTTGAAAAGCCCAAGTTTTTTTTTTCCATTTGTTTAGTTCCAGCCTCCTCTTGTGGTTAGTTTATTAGTGCAGTTTAATTTGATACAATTTTTTGCCACCTATAATGGATGGATAGATGTTTAAGACCCACACTAATCACTAGATAAAGGGGGACATAATACATTTGAATTCCCTCACAAAGTAAGTGCCTCAATATTAGGTGCTCGGTCATTGTAGGTCATCTATTTCTTTGTGAATGCTGTGATGTAAAAAAACAGAATATTGTGATGTTTTTTTTTTTTTTTTTTTTTTTACAATATCAGAGCTTTTATACAGTATCGTGAGCTTTTAACATCGCCAACCTCCCCACAACATCGTGATAATTATCGTATTGTGACATTTGGATATCGTGACATCCCTATTAGCCACACCTGCACAAATCATCCAATACAAGGGTTGTTTGAAAATCTGCCTACAAATATATCAAAGCTGCTTGTGTGACTGTCTGTGAGGTGTTTGTTTAATTTGGGTTGTTTGATTGAGCTGTTAGACAAAATAGTATTTGGGGAATTTCGTGAGTCGTGCCTCTGTATCCAACAGTTTGACACGACTAACCACAATTCCCATAACACTCTTGTGTAGTCTACTATATTGGATTTCATTCCATTGTGCAGGTGTAACTAATGCTATGTATGGCCAGAGATGGGCATTCCATCAGATTGACGGAGGGATGTTCTGCTGACGATTGATGAATGATGGGACGCTTTTTTTTTTTTTTTAAATGAGGGACTAAGCACTGACTGAAGTGAATTTTTCGTCCGGTGGAGTAATCGTCACTACCCGCCTCCGTCAGTGACGGTTCGTTCACATTTTTTTTGGGGGTGACCGATTGACGGACTTAACTGATGGGCCGACTGATGGACCGACCAACTGACGATAACAATTTGGTACATCGCGAAAAACGTCAGACTGACTAATGACGGACAGGTACCCTGGCCCAGCAAAATTTTGTAAAATGGCTGTAGTTATGACTATATCTTGAAAACAGACTGATTAACCTCGAAACAAGTGTACAAATTATCCCTCTCTTTTTTTTTTTTTTTTTTTTAATCAACCAAGTCATTTTGTTTGATCAGACAAGATCATTCTTTACAGAAGGAGGATGCTCCGCAAGACATCTCCAAACGTGTGCCAGAGCAACGTCTCTCGCGGTCTGTGCCAGATGTTTTCCTTCAACAGGAAACCTTGAGCAAAAACAATAGCTGCCCTCCCAGTAACTAGATGTATACTGGAACCCAAAATAATATATTCCTTTGCATTCAGGCCGGTGGGAAAAGAACGTCTCCATTGACATGCCAATTTGAATCTTAAAATATGTACTTTTTTTGCGTGCTGTATGCAAACGAACAACCGGCCCGTGAAGAGGCCAGACAACAGAGCTCTTTGAGCGCTCGAATATCAACGAGTCACAACAAGGCCAGTGCTTTATTTATGTATTTATTACCAGCAGCATACAGTACTCACTCGCCTGATTTTGCTCCTTCTACAGCCGAATGAATCTTTTCGAAATCACCAGTTCCCCACAAACATGGCTTATTTTACAAAGGGGAGGAGGACTTACTGCGGGGATCTCCTCAGAGTTCCACTCAGGTTCCTGAAGGTCTGAGGTGGCCCAGCCCCACTCCCACCCCCACTCCCCTCTTGCTGGACCCTGCAGAAGCCACCCTGCCAGGGCCTCATCCAGCTCCAGCACGGCCTCCCAATCCGACATCAAACGATCCTCATCCAGTTCCATGTTCGATCCTTTGTGTCTCATGGATTGAAGAAAATATCCTGCCTGACGCAGACAACCCCCCCCCCTCCCCACCCCCGCCGCTGATGTTGAAGCTGCTCCTCAGCGACTGGTAAAAGTAAAGAGTGGCTGGTGAATGTCCGCCCAGTTCTGTGTTTTGAGTTGCTGCTCCTTGTCAATGTTGAGCATTGGACACACAGGCACACTTCAACCACATGAGCCTTGTCTCTCTCTCTCTCTCTCTCTCTTCCTTTTACACACACACAGGGAGAGGAGTTACGGCCGTTGCCCTCGAGTAACCCCGAGCAACAAGTCCTTTATTATCATGGCAGAAGCACCCACCTCCCCACTCACACCACTCACTCCTCTCTCTTATTCCAAAGGAAGTGTGCAAGTTGTGTGCGGTGCTGCCCAGGTCTGAGAGCCTCGCAATTAGCCAGTTTATAAGCCAACAGAATCAAGCACGTCAAAAAAGTGGAAGAATGACCCGAGGGTTTGGACATAGTTGAGGATGTTTAGAGAAAACGTGAAATTTGAAGTCTGTTGCCGGGACTGTTGAGTCTGGCCAAGTGATTGAGTTACAGAGAACAGATGTGAGCATAACCTCCAGTTACCTCTGAATGCAAAACAACACCATCAATCATGACACATTCGGAACTGGGCCGCAGAACAACAAAGCCGGTGTAACGTATGATAAAACGGGAAACTGGAATTAATTCCCCCCCCCCCCCCGACAATGTTGAGCCGATGAAACAAACGAATTAAGGTCGAGAACAGTTGTGAATACGTCACTGTGCGGTAGAACTTCTGCAATTGAGGTTTTACATTTAAGAGGAAGTCAAGCTGAAATTTTTCTTGACAAGAATATGTTCTACGCAGCCCCACTATTCTAAAAACACGGCATTCTGATTGATATTCTGTTTGTGGAATATGAGTTAAGCAGTCAAATCCACACGTTTTTCTCCATCTCAGCCGGCGGCCATTTTGTCACTTGCTGTCGACTGAGAATGACATCACAGTCGCTCAGGGTTCAGGTTACGACTAATCATGGCTCAGCTTTAGAAAACAGGTGAACTGTGTTGGTCGTTACCTGAGCCCTGAGCAACTGTGATGTCATTTTCAATCAACAGAAGTGACGAAATGGCCACGCCCAGGGATGGCTAAAAACGGGTGGATTTTGCTGCTTGACTCCTATTCCGCAAACACAATAATAATCAGAATGCCATGTTTAGACGAGTGAAGGCGCATAGAACATATTGCGAAGAATATTTTTGGGTTGAATTTGACCCAACTATGCCTCAAAAACGATTCCAGATACCTCACCACTGTCACGCAGGACACCGCAGAGCATCAATCGCTTGTCTAAGATCTCAGCTAAGCAAGAGTGGCAAATTCGCAGACTTATTTTTACAGAACGTGAAATTGAAAATTGAAATGTACGTGCGAGGCCACTCATGCGCACACGCCATACGATCCCCTAAGGTTACCTCTCAGTGGGCCGGAAAGATGCAAAGGTTGCGGCATTCTATTTTGATGGCGCGCCGCATACATTGGCACGCACAGCCTCCTGCAACACTTGACTAAAAATATTGACAAGAATCCAGGAGGCCAAGCATGCTGGTGGAGGCCACGGCAGTGCGAGTCTACCCCTTCATTCCAAGGACTTCCCGCTGTTCCCCTTTAACCACTCTCTGCGGACCGAAATCGTAGTGGCACAAACCGATGGTAAAGTGCTGCTTATTCACATTTAAAAAAAAAAAAAAAAAAAGCACGTGGTTAAAAATGGCAGTGGCACTCAGGCTGACCGAATAAGTTTTCCTTGGAGATGACTTGCGGCGCCACGGCTCTGAGTGGCCCTTTATTTCGAGATCATTCAACTCATTGGCCTCCAATAAATCAAGTGAAGAACGAGGTCATTGTTGCACCAAAGCAGTGTGTAGGTAGTCAGCGAGAGACGGTATTTATAGATATGGTTAACTATTAACACCCTGTACAAACACAGCGGGATGGAAGAGGCTGGTACCGTAAACCAGGGTGGCGTTTGAGTCATTTTAAGGGCGAGGGGGCTGATAAGCTCATCCTTTTTATTTCATTAATATTTGACTCAAGTCCATTTGACGATTACGCAACGGCGCCAGCAACGCGGGTGGGTGTCAGAGTCGATACCGATGGGGAAACGAGGAAAACCGCTTGCACGCTTGCATCTCTTTTTGGCCGCCTGAGCAGCTCTTCTGCTGTTGTGAATAACAACCCCATGCGCTCCCCACCCTGTTTTGTCAATGTATTCCCTCTTGTTTGTGCAGCCTGAGTGGAGAGCTGCGGCGGAAGGATTCGCACAAAGCTCGTGCTGACGAATGGAGCCTTTTAGATTCTCAGAACTCACTCAAGGACAACTCGAAATCCAAATAATCACGGCGTCGTTGCTGTTACAGGTTGCTGTTGACGTGGGGTGGACGCACAGACATGATTTTAATCAAGAAAAACAGGCCTTGTTGTGGTATTCATTAAATCGCGGTGTTTGGATAACATCCCAAAAACCTCAGGAGAAAAAAAAAAGAATCAAATCACAAATGAATCGGTCTCTTATTATATTCACACTTGTACTCTATGTGGTGTGTAGCTTCCAATCCCAGTCAGTCGGTTTTATAGACTAGAAAATATATATAAGTTGTGTACAATATTGAGCCTGTAATTATGACCCTTTTTTTTTTTTTTTTTTACGGACTATTAGAGCACCAGCACAAAAGGTTGCTCATTTCTGTTTTATTATACAGGGTATCCCAAAAGTCAGCATACGGTACCTTCTTTCTATTTCGTTTCAGGACTGGCCATCATCTTAGCCACATGTTGGCCTTTGTTGTTGAAATACTTCGAGTGGAAGATTAGGATCATCGACAAACTGAAGTCGGTACAGGTAAAGCTTTCTCACTCTCCAAAGGATCTGTAGAAGCAAGGTTCTGTTGAAGCTGCATTTCATTTGGGAGTCCGTAGATAATGCTTTCTAGGCGTTCAGGGGTTGATGCTTGCAAGTTCATAGTTGCTGGCTTTTCAACTTTGCGCTGATAACAATCCGGATAGTCCTTTTCCTCTTTGGCTGGCAAAAAATTTCCAGTAGCTGGCAAAGGGGGTGCCGGTCGATCGTATGGCATTAGGAAAAAAATCCCCAAAACAAAACAAAAAAAAAAAAACCTAGGCTCCCTCCTGTCATCTGTTGTGAAATTTGTCACTTGATTGACATACAGGGCAGCCAGTCACGCCCCCTGTTGCATGCCTCTCCGCACATGCGCATACAAGAGCGCTAACTGAGAAAACGAGCATATTCCAATTCGTTCGGCGCGAGGCCGGGGGCCCTCCGATGGCGTGTTGCGGCTGCCTGTTGGTGTGATCGCGGTGATGGTGGGGACTGAGATGATTGGCTGAGCCCATCATGATAGATTTTCTCCACATCGCACTAGACTGGACTCTTAATTTGCAACATTGAATTATAATCAAGCTTCTTGTGACCTTTCACAAGGTTTTGTGGAATCCTCCTCCCCAAAATGTAAAAATAAAACAAAATCCTACATAATAAAAAAAAAATGAAACAACCAAAAAATGCAAACCAAAGCAATCGCTCTTGCACTCGGCAGTGGTCATTTATTCCTGGAGGCGGAACCGTCATATAGTTTTGGACAATGGAGGCATACAAATAGATCCACCCATCCAACCATTTTATGCCCTGCACTGTGAGGCGTATGTGCAAATCAGTCAACTGTTCTGGCTATTCATACATAGAATAGATGTTTAAATGAATTCAGGGACATATAGTAACTATAACAGAACTGATGTGATTTTTTGCAATGTTGCCAACTAATTATTTATACGCAAAGACAATGAGCATCCCTCCCATAAAGGGTAGTTGTTAAAGTGGATTGTTAATAATGTCATCTAAGTCAACTCTAGACTACTAATTGTTATTCTGACATTAGTAGAGCAGATGTGAGTAGCATGCTTGCAATCCAGTGCACTGGCGAGTTATTAAAGAATCTGTTGGGGCTTTTTGGGCAAAGCCATGTTTGCGTTGTTCCCTTTTCAGGGTCCACTCCTGTGGCAAAAACAAAAACGTCCCAGTCTCTTGTCTTAATTTGGACACAGAAACTTTCAGCCTCATGCTCCATTGCTATGAAATGTAAAGGCATTCAAATCTTGCCCGTAGCCCCCTATTGATGGATTTGTTTAGTACAGTGAGAGCTTCTGTTGCCACCTGTTGCATACCAGAATTAGATGTCAGAAACAGACATTTAAATTAACACTTCCCAATCCAGATTTTAATGCCTACCGTGAACACGTTTTGACATCACCTTTTAAGCAACAATTATTGGGCATTTGAAACTTTGTTAATGATATATATATATATACACAGTATATAAATGTGCAATTTGACATTGCAGTGAGGTGGGAACAGCACTCGTTAAATGAAATGACAAACAGACTGGCAGGACATATCATGCCACCAGTCTGACAGGCCAGAGTGAGCAAAAGAATACAAGTCATGCTTACTCTCATGATGTGTTGTCGTTCATGCTGGGGAGAGAGTGTACACACACAGGGGATAATAATAACAACAATAACAATAGGGACTAGGTTCAAACAACACTTTTTGGGGGGCAAGGTTCAAAGACGTGGAATGAATTCCAGCATTCCTATTCTCGTGGCTTGTGTGGGCTTAATCAAAACAACAGGCAGTCCAAAAAGTGTGTCAAGGGAGGATTTGGGATTGCCGTTCCTGTTTTACAAACTGGGTTAGTCCACCACCTGGTGGTATGATAAAAAACTGCGACTCAATTCGGCCTTTTTAATTTATTATCAATCCATCCATCTATTATCCAAACCGCTAATTGCGATATATGTTTTTCATTGCAGTGGACCATGTTTGAGATATTGCATCAAAGTTTGAGTCAGAAATGTCCACATGGTCTTGGTAAGGAAGTAATAAGAGTCATGGAGAACTTGAAACATAACATGTGTCCCAATTCTTGAATGACTGTTCTTGAGTAAACCCACTGTGACACACTTTGTCTATTTTTGGTTTCACAAAAATCTTTTAACAGGCAAAGTGGAATGTGACACTCACTCTCACACACACACACACACTGATTCTATTTTGATTGATTCTATGCGAATCATGTCGAGTGGAGCGATACGTCCATGAAAACAACAGAGGTGGGCATTTTACAAAAATTTTGCTGTTCCGTCACCTGTCATTTTTCGTGATGATCTGAAATGTAATCGCTAATCGGTAGTCCGGCAGTCAGTCCGTCGGTTAGTTGGTCTGTCAGTCGGTCCCCCCCAAAAAACAGAGAAACAGGTGTCCACCAGTGATGGACCGATGGACCGTCACTGACGGACGCGGTTAGTGACGATTACTTTGACGGATGACGACCCGCTGCCGTCATTCGTCAGTTTTAAAAGGTGTCCCGTCATTCGTCAATCGTCACCGACGGACCAGTCTGTGGGTCTGACGGAATGGCAACCCCTGGGGAAACAAAAACGCTAACTGAAAAAAGTGAGCTTAGAAGCTCGTTTTGCATTAAGTGTATACGTGAATATTTATTTCTCAAATTCTTAAATACAACAGTTGGTTGTCTCCACGGGATGGTATATTAGCTGGCGTGGCACACACTGCACAAAAATCAGCTACTAGTCAGACCTGACAAAAGGGCATATCCTACCGAAATACGACTCCAGTTGCACTTCCTGAAAGTTGTTTTAATCAGCCAATCGTTGTATAAATGCGGTTCAAGCACATGCGTTACCATGTGTGTACCATGTTCATGTAAATATTAATTTCTGTACAAAAGTCCACCTATTGCCCTTTTCAACCCATGCTATTTGTTTCGACTGTCGCTATATTTGTCACTGACGTTAGCAATCCACATACTCAGTCGTAAAACAATGAACACACAAAAACACGTCAATGACATATACAGTAAGAAAAGGAGCACTTACGTTATACCAGCTTTGGCTCTTCTGCAGAGGCAAAGAGATAAAAAAAAAAAAAAAAAAAAAGAGACAGAAAGGAGATTTTGATTATTAAAATTACGACTCATTTTCCATGCGGGGGATGTGCAAAATGACCAGCAAGTGTGAAAGTTAAACTGTAGCTAGCAAAAGGTCACATTCTAATTAGATCAAATGAAAAAGTTGTTCTTGAGAAAAAAAAAATATACATTTATAAGAATAATAATGCTCAGTTTTGATTACCTCTGTCAGAATACAATTAACAATGTGTTTATTATCATGGCTGCAATTTTCAGGTATGATAGCTTCAACAGTTTTAATCAAGACTGAACATTTATTATCTTTTAGAAGGTCAGGATCGGTGAACTTGAGTGTATACATTTTAGGAAATTAGCATTGCCGACATTCCTGTTTCAAAATGTCAGAAGTGAAACTGCGTCTTGCATTGTCTGAACTAGAAATGTCAGCCTAAAATTCACTCCACTGCACTGACACCCTCAGTGTTGTACACAATAAAAATAAAACATTATTTCTGCATTCTACAAAATCAAAGACTCAACCTAGTCAAAATATGACATCTGCACATGTAATGAGCCCCCCCCCCCCAAAAAAAGCAAATAATTCTCAATTTCCGTTGGAGTGCCTTCTGAAAACTACAGCTGCTATAAAAAAAATCTCAATGAATAACTCTCTGACAATGTCTATCAAAATTGAGCATTATTTTCTTGACATATTTGACGAGTTCATCCCATGAAGCCAGACTACTGTACAGTGCGCAACCTAGTTTCAGAACAGCAGAGGGCAGCAGAGTGTCTCATCTTTAATCATCTCAATGACATAATTATTTCCAGCCTAATCAAAGTGACGTTTCGGTGGGAATCATGCAGGAGATCATTCAGGGGAGATACATGGTAGAGATATGGTTAGAGACATAGGTCCAGTGCATCCTTACTTCAAAGACAAACAAAAGAACAACAAGGACGACTCTCTTTAAATGGTTGCATTTTCTCAAGAAATAAATAAATAAATAAATAAAAAGAAACATCTCTCCCAAAGCAAACAGTATGTTTTACCGAACCCGCCTTTACAGCAGCTTGGTAGTTTTATTATTTACTTGCAGGAAAGATGACGAGCAGGTGCATTTTAGCTTTGAAAACAAAAACGTTACGTAATGATCGTGTGTTGCATGTCCGAATTTGACAAGCAGTCATTTACAGCCATGTCATTCGCCACAACAACACTGCTCTGGCTGTGACAATCGCTGGGCTAATGTGGACTAATCTGATTTGAAGGTGACAGCAACACAAGAGAGGAATTACTTTGAGGGTGCCGGCTGGATAAAGTGCATTAAAGAGTGTGTGTGTGCGTGTGTGCGTGACACGTTTGATGCGGCAACTGCACGAGACGTTTGACAAGGTCGAGACAGTCAGCCGACGTGGTGGTTTCTTTGAAGGAAAAAAAATGGAGAGATGTACTCCATGTTGAAAAATAATTCCCCGAACTAAACATATGACGTGTGGACGACGTCTTTAGCGTCCAGTACAATCTGATATGACCAATTTATAATGTTGACGTTCCAGGGAGCTCCCAAATGTCTGCCTCACTTTTTGTTTAGTTGCATTTGTCAAGTCATATTTGACTCCCAAAAATGCAGTTGAGTACAAATAAAAGTCTCCTCCCTCATCGTGCGAATAAAGCCTGTGACAAACATAATTTCAATTTCCAGTTTCGAATCGGGGCGGTCTTTAATCTTATCATGTCATCATTCAGTGCAGGGGGGGGGGGGGGGGGGGGGGGGAGACGACTGGCAGCTTCCAACAGCTTGTACAATGATCAGATACATTTCTGGTATGTTTTTAGTCGGCTGCAACAGTGATTTTAGCGCAGTTGAAGGAGAGTTATGACTACATTCCCAAAATTCGGAGAATGTACACACTTCAAAGTGGATGAACAGATGGCTTCAGCTATGTTATGAAACGCCTGTGTCTCTTAGGTTTTTGTTGTTGTTGTTTTTTTTGCACAGGCCAAGGCATATTATTATTTCATTTATTATTATTATTATTATTTTATCTTTTTTTTTACCCCAAAACTGATCAAAGTGACTGCAGCTTCTACTGTTTGGATAATGACATTTATCTGTTGCACAATGACAAAATAAAAACCCTCGTCTCTCAGCATTCAAACTATTGCAAAGTCTGACATGAATGACACGTCCTTCCACAAGGAGGGGAGAACACTGATCGGACTGCAGTTATCACAGGAGGATCCTACAGCGGCACGTGGAACTGAGGAAGTGGGGAGACTAGGGATCGAGTGGAGAGGAAGGCCAAAAAGGTCAAAAGACAAGAAGAATGCTTACTTTAATCAGGTTTAGTCTGTCATACTGAAAGAAAATTCAAGAGAAAACAACCAGTGAGTCAAATTAGCACAGACCAGACAAGTGTTGAAAGAAAAATGCGCCGGTCGGCCGCCAGCAAAAAGTGCAGCGTGACGCGGGGCCGACGTGGATGACGTC
This sequence comes from Filicampus tigris, assembly GCF_054856515.1. Lineage (NCBI taxonomy): Eukaryota > Metazoa > Chordata > Actinopteri > Syngnathiformes > Syngnathidae > Filicampus > Filicampus tigris. The sequence continues at coordinate 3,352,819 of NC_141223.1, read as the reverse complement.
GGCGCTCGGACCGTGTGACGGGCAGGCCGGCGTGATTGTCGGTGTTTGCGCAGGGAGGCGGCGTGCCCCCGTTTGCTGAACATGCGCTTTTTATTTGGATTGCATTAGGGTTAGGGTGATCAAGCTCACGTTGCCGGGGCGACCTCACGCCATGGCTGGGGTCATGTGACCAGTGCTGGCTGGCTTACACAAGGGTGGGGAGGGGGGCGGGTGTTGTGGATGGCTTAGTTTGAGGCACAGAAGTGAGGAGTGATGTAATCATTTGGCATGTGCTTTGTGTGTGTGTGTTACAGTGTGTGTCAAGCAGATTGTGCTTTGCAACAAATAGGTCATCACGAGGCAGCCTTAAAACAACCCTCTTGTTTTTGATGTTTTGTTTTTTTCCCCACAGGAACTATTAGAACTATTTTAAACTCTGCCAAGCAACGACTTGCATGCATGAGAAAATCATAGCACAGCATTTCCCAAATTTGCTAAATAACACTTTTAAAAACTTGATAGAGGGAACGTCGATATTTAACCTTTATATTTTGCAAGAGAAAAGTCAGTCGAAAGAATCCATTTGTATAATTATCAGACCAGACCACACGGTGGACTTTCCATGTAATGTCACATTGCCGGGGGAAGCTTGTTGCGTCACAGTTTGGGAACCCCGCTTGTGAGGGTAAGACTATGTTTGTTTGATTTGTTTTTGCGGCGGTACTCTTAAAAAAAAAAAAAAAGAAAAAAAAAAAGAAAAAAAAAAAAAAACTCATTTACACTCAACAGCCAAAACATTTGCCACATCTGCACAATGTAGTGAGCTCAAATACAAGAGCTGTATTCCAAATATTATATTTATCAAGATAATAACGCTCGATTTCGCGTGACACTGTGGGAGATGTATTGCTCACTCCCATCAAGTTCTACTTCTATTCTCGTTTGCCATCTCAATGAGAGGGGCAGTATTTTAGAAACAGCTCTAAGTGTTAAAGCACTGCAGTTTGACACCACTGCAATCCACAAGCACAGTAATAAACAATACAAAGCGAATTCATATCTTTTGGAAAGTATTCATTAGTACTTCCTTTATCTCACTATATGGAGCAGCTCTTGTTTTGGTTCTTATTAGATTGCGCAGATGTACTGCACATAACACTGCGGCCGGTGAGTGTAAAAGCATCATCAATCAATTAACAAGTGCCACATTGCAAATCACTGCAGAGGAAACACGGGGGAAGGTAGAGGAGGTGAGCGAGGGTGTGATAGGCTGTTGTTCATGGTTACAGGATGGAGAAGCAAGGCAGTGCTGAGGGTGAGATGTTTCCACAGAGCAGCTCACAAGGCAAGAGGAGAGGGACACAAAGGGCCAGAGGAGGAGGAGCAGGAGGAGCACGGAAACATTTGAAGAACAGAAAGAGTAATGCTTACTTTGGAAAGTCGCTTGTGAGACTATCATGCAAACAGGAGAAGAACAAAGAAAAACAAAATCAGATAAAAAAAGATGAACACAAGGAAATTAACACCAAGTGGAACAAAAAAAACAAAAAAAAACAGACAGCTGAAGAGAACAGAACTGTCGTCATCAGATGGCACAGGTTATCATGTGACATGAAGAGGCCAGTAAGGCAGAGGGAGGGAGTGCACACTGTGAGTGGATGAATGAACAAAGACGACAGAAAAATTAATTTAAGGAGGAGACGGACAATGAGCCCATGAATGTGACATGGCTTCATAGCATTCATTAGCATACATTAGAAAACAAACGACAACAATGAATTTGCCCCTTTGAAACAGCTAAATGTCTATCGCGGCAAATCATGGCAACCCCCCCGATAAGATGCAAACACTTTGTGGTTGTGAGCAATATGTATTTGGATTTAGTTGAGTCTATTTAGTTCATGATGGTAAAACTATAGAATTGTCTCCATATAACTGGTTTACATTCATTGAGCTTGTCTTAAACGGGGGGAGTCAACCCAAACATATTTCTTTCAAGAATATGTTCTATGCAAGCCCACTAGTTGAAACAAGGCAATATGATTGATGTGAAATATGAGTTAAGCAGCAAAATCCATCTCAGGGGGCGGTCATTTTGTCACTTCTGTCGACCGAAAATGACATCACAGACCCTCAGGGCTCATATATTGACCAATCACGGCTCACCTGTTTTCTGAAGCTGAGCTATGATTGGTCGGTATCCGAACCTGGGTGTGCGATGTCATTTTCAGTCGACAGAAGTGACAAAATGGCCACCCCCCAGAAATGGCTAAAAAAGGGAGGATTTTGTTGATCAACTCAAATACTTCACAAACACAATATTAAGAATGCTGCGTTTTGACTAGTGGGTCTGCATAGAACATATTCTTGTCGAGAAAATATTTTCGGTTGACTTCCCCTTTAAATTGTTTGTTGCACTTTTTAATATTACACCGACCGAATCAAGTCACATTTTCTGTTGTGTCAATCAGAATTTTTAAAAGGAGATAAAAAGTAAAAGGAATGAGAGAGAGAGAGAGACAGAAAAAAAAAACTTTGCTCCACCACAGCATCAGTGTAATGAAAGCTAAGTGTAAAACCTCATATATTGCGGGCAAGACACTTCACTAAAAGGTCAGTATAAATTGCGTTGGATGGCCAACCCAAAACGATCACAGCAGAGATTCACAAAGCTTTTGTTGGGTTGGAATTTCCAGAAGGACAACCAGTCAACCGTTGAGCTTGGTTTCTTAGTTTTCTTACACGCATGCTAGTTCGAATGAGACAAAAGAATCTTCCTGAGGTGTTTTTGCTGTCAGGCCACTCTGCCATGAAGCCCATCTGCAGTTATGGTTGTCTTTCTGGAATGATCTCACATCTTCACTCCCTATCGGCGGAGAACGACCATAGTGACCTTCTGATCTCTCACAAAATCCTCCGATGCTCACGTTGGCCAGATGGGCATCTAATGGGAAGGTCTTTGCTCTCAGAAACTCTGGCCATTTAATTATTTTAATTTCCACTGTGCTATTAGGTGCATTAAAAGCCACTTTGAGAAGATTTTCTTTTATGTAGACTTGCACTAATCTACTTTACCTCAGTCTTGTCTCTGAGCTCCTCAAACAGTTCCTTCAACCTCATAAACTGGCTTTTGCTCCCAAATGCTTTGTCAGGTGTGATTCTTGATATGCGAGCGCCTCTCCAAATTGTCTCCAATCAGTTGAACTTAACACAGGTGGAATCCCAACAAAAAACATGATTTCAGATTTTTTTTATGAATGCAATTAAAGTATTCAGACCCTTTAATGTTGGTACCTAAAAACAGGGGCGTCGTTTCATGAGCTGACTTTTTTTTTTTTTTTTATTGTTTTGTTGAGTTTGATATATTTACAGTATGGAGATGTATGTGATGTCACGACAACTGTCAAAACTGCAGCTATAGGGCTCTAAAGTTTGCCCCGTTGACGAAACAGTCTTGGTTTCAAGGGTGAGAAAAAACAAACGGCATCACTCACTTTTGAGTTTTTTCCCCCGCTGCGTGCCGACTGAAGTGAGTAGGTCCTCTGGACAACTTGCTCGGGCGTGGAGGGGGACTTGTCCGAGGAGTGGTCCGAGCCCTTCTCCACCATGTTGTCACCTTCCTGGCTCTGTGGTGTGGGCGAGCGCGAGCGTTTGCGCAGGACTGGTGAGCAAGCAGGGGTGCTCTTGTTTGAGTTACTGGCAGTGCTGAAAAGAAAAACGACGCCATGGGATGAGAATAATATCGAAAAGACAAATTTGGGTCAGTTTGTCATGTATTTTGTATTGTAGAATATTTTGGGGCGATATATGGACAGGAATCCCAATGATGAGCACAATTTATGCGACACAGTATGAAAAAATATAAATATAAATAAATATATAAATAAAAATAAAATAATCAGGATTGATTTGTAATTATTTGTATTGTTTAAAGTGGAAATCAACCAAAAAACGTTATTTTCAAGAATATGTTGTATGCATTCTGATTAATATTGTATTTGTGGAAGATGAGTTAAGCAGCAAAATCCATCTCAGGGAGCGGCCATTTTGTTCCTAGCTGTCAACTGAAAATGACGTCGCAGTCGCTCGGGTAACAACCAATCACGGCTCACCTGTTTTATGAAGCTGAACCATGATTGATCGTCACCTGAGCGACTGTGATGTCATTCTCAGTCGACAGCAAGTGGCAAAATGGCCGCCCCCTGAGATGGGCGAAAACGGCTGAACTTTCCATTGACCTATGAAATTGAAATGCATTGCTTTGATGACATTGTGAGCTTTGTGAAAACATGTCATTTTACCTCCCTACGTGTTGTCACATACAAACTTAGAGGAACATAAACGACTCATAAATATCCTCTCATGAGTCAGCATTAGCAACGCCCATGAAAACATAGATCTGCAAAGTGTGTTTATGGTCATTTTTGGTGTGTTTTTATGAACTATGTTACTATAAAAACGATTTCCCTTCTTTCATCTGACAGGAACAATTTCTAAACCTCTCGACAGTCCAATTTGAATTTAAAGGCGGACATTTTTGTACGCCACTAGCATTGGCTCGCTTCCGTTTGTGCAGGTACACCGATGAGCATGTACACATGCTCACAATGGACGCAGCAAGTGATGAGCCCAGCAATGAGCTCACCAGGTCAGGTAACTCAGCAGGGCATTTTGCAAGCCATTAGCTCACTACTAGCATGGTCGCAATGCATTACTGATGTCATGTTCAGTATCATGGGGAGCAGTGCGGGCAGCTTCTGTGGCCTATATTCAAAAGTAGTGACGCCATAGAGGCTTCACATCTGTACACGTCAAGGAGAGATAATGCAGGCATGCCTGTTCTTGGCAACCCCATTTATATGAATACCAACTGCTCTGCTGTTGGGTGGATGATCGTGTTGTGTTCACTGTCTACTCGCATTTAGTGCGCGCTGACTGGGTCGTAATAGAAAATGTCTCCGTTGGATCGGTTGATTGCTGTATATTTGTAGAAGAATGGGATATTTCTTCAGACTTGCACTTTTACATTGTTCAGCACACAGTCAATAACCACTTTAAAGGTTCCACTTATCCCTAGCCTGTAGAGAAGTAGTCAATAAAATATTAGAACTTCCCCTCAGTGTATTGCAGTGCAGTTCCACACCACTAGCGTATTGCTGGCGTCGGGCCATAACCTCGTCCCTCCAAAACTTTTCAGGAGACCCCAAAAATGGCAAGTTTGTTCAACCGTTATTAGCATTGCATCGTGAAACAGAGAAAGCCATTTTCCGCACTTTAGATTGGTCAATAAAAATAATACCCACGTGTGTGGACTGACCCATAGTATAGATTTTTGAAAAAAAAAAAAAAAAAAAAAGAAATTCACCAAATGGTGACATATGAGGTTTTGGCCCGACGCCAGTGATGTGTTGAAGAAATGCGTTCATAAAATTAGGACTGCCGTCGTCATCAATTTTTTTTTGTTAAAATAAACTGTATGGATGTTTTTATTTTTATTGTCTGTGTACTAAAACAAAACGAATTGACTCTAAATTGTCCGTTAGTGTGAATGTGATTGTGAATGGTTGTTTTTCGCAGGTGGGTGGCTCTGACTCGCTCGCCTTGCACCAGAAAACGTCCGTGTGCCGTGGAGCTATGCCGCATCGCTTGAGATGCCTCAATCTGTCGGCCAATCAGATGGCAGTGACATCACAGCCCTACTCTGCCTGCGTTTTAAAACCAGATTGGAAGACGTTCTGAGGAACAGTTCCCCTGTAAGCGCACGGCCCCGAAAAAGTGTCACGGAAAAGCACCCAAACAGGGCAGAACCAGGCTTTTGCGGTGTATAACCGATTCAATGGAAAAAATCCTTAAATTACGCCTGGGTCTGAATTATTAATCTTACCAATGTCTTTTGGCCAATTGTACACTTCCAACATTGCCGAAACAGTTTGAGAAAGGACCTTTCTCTTATAGTATGACTTGTACTGTGGGATGAGAACCAGGGCAAAATGCAATGTCAATAAAAGTATGATGTGAAATAATTTACAATGGAGAAATCGATCTATCTAGAACTCTGACCTCAATCCCATCACATACCTATGTGATGAACAACATTTCCCTCAGACACTCCAAAAACTTGGAGAAAGTCCACGCATATGAGTGGAGGCATATACCGCGGTTGAATCCTCGTAACTTTATCACTTTTCAGGAGACCCCTAAATCCACAAATGCTCAACCATTAACAATGCATCGTCCAAGACAGCAAGCCATTTTCGAAGCTTTCGATTGGTCAATCATTTGTACAAATGACACTCACACGTGTATTGACCGAGACTGTATATTTGTGAAAAAATATGAAATTTACCAAATTGGAACATAGGAGGTTTCTCATTAAACCCCAACATCTTACTGAATATAAATATATAGTACAGTAATACACTGGCATACAGTAACAAAAAAAAAATATCAACAAAAGCTGCACAATACTACAACTGTTACTCTCATAACACAGAAAAGTTGTGCAGACCTACTTTAGTTCCCTGCAGAAAGCTAATCAGAAATCAATTATGGTATGCATGGAGAGATGCTTAGAAGCACACCCGATATTGACATTGGTACTGGTATGATCAATTCCCTTCCTGGCCGGTACTGTACAGCTGCAGGAATTCACTGAGGTCTATATTTACCTCCAGTGATAGGGAGGAGTGTGGGCAAACGGTTTAACAATGAAGAAGCAATATTGCTTGGAGCAGTGGCCGCAACTCCGCAGTTGACACAAATCTCAATTTAGAGTGAGGATCACTATAGCAACAGCGGTTTAAATATTCAGTGTGTGACTAAATATACTCTTCCGGTCTGCTGCCTGAGAAGGAAATACAGCAGCAAAACAAAGTGACTGAATCACATGCAACATTTTAAAGACCGCTGAATTTATTAGTTGACGTTCAGAAGACAATTACTCCAAATTACCTTTGCAACCACGCTTGCTACATGTACAGAAGTACAGTTAGCATAAAACAAGTGCCCATCCATTTTGGGGGTTATATATCAGAGGCTCAACTCATCTGCATGCCAGCTACTGCTCAGACAGACAGACAGAGGAACTTTCAGGTGCCAATCCCCAAATGCATGTCAGACTCATCCCAAATAGGTCAAAAAAGCAAAAGCAAAACAAGCATGCTACTTGCGCCACTTTGTTACAGTCTTTCCTTTAAATAAGCTCTAAAGCTCTTAAATCCGAAAGGCTCAAACGGTCCAAACGTTCCGTTTCACAATACCCTCAGAGTTCCGGGCCTTTCTAAGGGGGGCCCCTGCTTGTTTTCATGCTTTCGCTGACCCCTGGAAAAAAAACAATCTGGCAAACGGCCCTTCGTCCGGTCTTGTGGCTGTGAAAGGCCGGGGTGCTGGGTGCCATGCTTAGCATCACCAAGCGCACATGCACGCCAGAGGACATGCAAGCAGACATGAACGTGAGCACGCGCGTATGCCAATGCAGCGCCAAACAAACCCCACATAAAAACTAGAAAATGCCTGTTTTTGCACTGAAATAACAGAAACCGCCGGGAACCCAATCGCGCAGGTTCTGCGGATTACGTAACTCCGACTATCAAAGCGCAGCCATCCAATCAGAACAGACTCACACCGCAGCTCGCCATACCCCTGGTGAAAGACTCGATCCCTCAACACGTCGCCGTAACAGCCCTCGAGGCAGCGGCAGCCCTCGTTGGCCACGCTGACGCACTCAAACACCACCATGTCCTCGTAGACGAGCCCCAGCAAGGAGTTGTTCACCCAGCGAATCATCCCGCCGCCGCCGGCGCTCGCCTCGCCGCCCCGCTTTTGTCTTGCCCGCGAGAATGGAAGGAAACTAGCGCAGGGGGAGGCAAGATGGACGAGGCAGGCAGGGAGATTTTCTTTAGCAGGCTTAGGGCCACTGATCTTCCCCGGCCAGCTCTGATCTCCTAATAACCGGCTTACAATCGCCCTTAACGCAGGCTGCCAAAGCAGAGACGCTGGGGGGGTCTGAGCGGCAGGCTGCCCTCCATCACAAATAGCACATGTTGATTTAGCCTGTCACAAATCTAATAGGCTGTACGTGGAGGCAGGTGATTGCCAGCACTAACCTGGTCGTCGCCATGTAGAGAGCGGCTAGCTTAGCCCTTTTCAAGCGGCTTCATTCATGCAGCCGCAATGAGGCACATGAAGAGGAGGTGGAGGAGAGAAAGGAGAGAGAGGAGGGAGGATGGCTGCATCATGCCAGGAGAAATGGATGGAAAAAAACAAGCTGGAAGAAAACAGGGGGGGGGGGCAGTGGAAGGGGGAAAAATAAATAAAGCTGCGCTGGAGGTCGCCTTGTCTCGTTTTATCCTTTGCTCTCCTGGTCTTTGTTTAATTGAGGCTGATAGGCTCCGTCGAGCAAGCTGCCATGTTTGGTCCTCATTCTTCCTCTTCTTGGCTCCTCCACCCGCCGGATCACCTGCTTGACTGCAGCATCCGCGAGTACCCAAACGAGGCTCTTCTCCCCGCGATTTGCGCTCGCCGTCAAATACGGCGGACGGCCGCACGGAAGGAGAATGACAATGTCTCTCTCTCACTCTCTCTTGTTGCATTCCACCTCTTCCTGTGGCTGCTGCTACAGCGAGCCTGCCGCACGCTCAATTATTCATGCGCTTCATGAATGGAGGAGCTGACATCACCGGCATTCAGGTCACTTTACTTTCTGAGCTCCCTTTAAATCTCACAAGAGGTCACTTTTTGCTTGGAGGTGACACTCACATGGGACACTTTCCGTTTTCCATTGGAAAGGATGGATTTACAAGCAGCCCATCATAAAGATGGACAACAGTGGATCTACCCTTTGGTCTACTCACTCAAATATAGTGCGTTGACTGCACTATATATATCTATTTTGTCTCGGAACAATACGTGACAAAATTGAGACATTATGCAGTTACTCAAAAAGTGACGTATGCTTTAATACAAGGGTGTCAAAACTTTTTGCTTCAAGGGCCGCAGACAGAAAAATTGAAGGATGCAAGGGCCAGTTCGATATTGCCCGAATTAACTAAACTCATTAAAACTAGTGCTGTCAAGCGAGTGACATTTTTTAACGAATAATTAATAATAGTAATTAATTGCAATTTTTTCCATACTTGGTCGCGATGAATCGTTTTTTTCAACTACAATTTTTTTTTTACAAAACTTAGAACCGATATTTACTTGAGTAAAATCTTGGGATTAATCTGGAAAAAAATAAAAGTCTATTTTGAGTCAGTAAATAAAATGGACTTAACTGAGTTAATTTTTTTGAATGACTTATAAAATTCAAATTAATCTTCACAGTTAACGTTTTAACTTTGACAGCCCGAAAAAAACATGAGGTAAAAGACTCGAAATTGCGGCTTCGGTGGGAACGCTGAGCAAAGGAATGCTGCGGAAACAAAAAGGAGGAAGCTGATCCACTGAGCCGAAACACGATGTGCCCGCATGAGCACACAGCAACTGACCTACTTGGGGCAACTGTCGGTGCACTTGAGGGCGGAAACAGATGGCCAAAATGATCACGTACACGCACAAATTTGTATGAATGTACACAATTCCTACTGTAATTTTTGGGGAATTTTTTTTTTTTTTTTGGTATGAATGCATTTTATAAAATAACATTGATGTACGCTAACCAATGAAACCAAACCGCTTTGATTTTACAACATAATATACAGCGGTCCCTCGCTATATCGTGGTTCACCTTTCGCGGACTCGCTACATCGCAGATTTTTTTTACAGTGCCATTTCGTGTGCTATTCTTAAAAAAAAAGAATTATTTTACAGCGTACGAACACGTATTGTGTCCTCATTGACTACCTGTATTTTCTACAGTGCAACTCGGCCAGACCAACCCTGGCAGAGATCTGTGCTCTCTCGGCTGCTAGTGCAGTTTTGGACTGTGTCACTGCAGCGCCAATGCTAATTCGAAGCTAACGTTGTGACTAACTTGCTGTACACCACCGGTAGATGTGTAGTTGACGTTCATTTTGCATCAACGACATACAGTTAAAGGGTGAATCAACACCTCCGTCCGATTAAAGGGAGGGTGTGTTTTTTAGTGTCTTGGCAACGGTAATGGCCCGACGCCTGGCTAACTGGGAAAAGTCTGACTGCGTCTTGGCTGTGCAGTTACCATGGCAGCCGGTCAAGCCATTCATTTTTTCCGTCACTTGAACTGTTCCCAACTAGAGGGGAGTGCGTGTGTGTGTGTGTGTGTGGTGAGAGGATGATGCTGCATTTGCTTTCACGCTTGATTAGCTGGTTACAAAGAGTTTAAGTACACTTTGCTGTGTGGACCAGTCAGTTCATGCCATCTAAAAACTTTTTATAGCTCGATGCTAATGCTAACGTGAACTATTTGCTCATTAATTTTAACATGCATTGAAAAGAGCGCAATCGCTCTGCCACTACATTTATCACTCGAAATTGTTCCTTCAAAGCCAAGTGTGTCACCCAATCATGAGGTTTATCAGTGATTATCCTCACTGTGGTTGACCGCACGACAGATTTTCGTTACTTATCAAAAGCCTGGTTTTAAACTAAACAAACTGATTGGAATTCAGGGGCGAAACTCGTTCTGGAGAGGTTATATCAGGACTCGAAGATGTCAGAGGGGACAGGAGGGGACAGGAAGTTGGCAAACGGATTAAAGCCCAGAGGGACTCAGCCGCTGCCATCTGCAGATTGAAACTGGAAGATGGTGGAGTGACACTGCACCAGAGGAGGATTTTTAAAAATAAAGGAAAAAAGAATAAAACTGCAGTTTTACAAACATCCATTGCATTAAGTTTCGACATAAGAAGAATGTTGTCGCTACTTGTTAGTTAGCAGATATTTTAAGAACTATTTTGGATTACAGCGTTCCACAAAATTTGGAAAGAGAAGAACATACTTGGACTGGATACAGTAAGAAAGCCGCAGATTCCTTCTTATAACTTGCAGTAAACCTTTTAACATTATTCCTCCTTGAATAAGGTTTTTTTTCATGCATCTTAAAGAGGGACGTGAAACCAACATGTTTTTTTCCCCCAGAATATGTTCTATGCAGGCCCACTAGTCTAAACACAGCATTCTGATTAATATTGCTTTTGTGGATTATGAGAAATCCACCCGTTTTTAGCTAGCTCAGGGGGTGGCTATTTTGTCACTTCTGTCGACTGAAGATGACATCTAAGTTGCTCAGGGCTCAGGTAACGACCAATCATGGATCAGCTTTAGAAAACAGGTGAGTCGTGATTGGTCCTTTATCTGAGCCCAGAGCAGCTGTGATGTCATTTTCAGTCGACAGAAGTGACAAAAAGGCCGCCCCCGGAGATGGCTAAAAACGCGTGGATTTTGCACTCTTGTAAGAGATCTTTGCCTTTCAAGATTAAAAATATTTTTCGCTGCATCAACTGGAAAATTTACTTCATCGCAATGTGAGTGAATCAGAACAAAGACAGCGATGTGCGGTTAGAGAGTAAAATTAATCTTTTCAGAATCAGAATTCTCTCATCGTAAACATTTCACTCAAATTCAAATCCATGGAATCTACCTGGAATCTAACCAAAGCAAGTTTGTGCGGGACAAGGAAGTGACCAAGATGTAGCATCACGGTATGGAACAAATATCATCTTCATCCATACTTAAGCCCAATACCACCAATACCAATGGATGTGCATACAACATGTTGGTGCTTCCTCTCCGCTAAATTACAACTACCTCTTCCATCATGAAGCGCTGACCTAACAACCCTCTGTCTCTCCCAGAGGCTGCATTCATAAATACAACACTGATATTGTGGCCATCATCCATCATGTTCCCCCGGACGTCAAAAATAGGGAAAGAAAAGGCCGATATTTGGGACTGAGAGGAGAGTGTGGTGGCGATGACAAATGGGGCGGTGGGGACAGCACGGTAGAGATCCAAATACGAAAACAATAAAAATACAAAAGGGAGTCGGGGAAGATGAACAGCAGCAGCCAGGAAGGAAAAATACATTCAGTGGTCCTCTTTTGCTGCGGAAACCCTGAAGGGAAACTGGAAGTCTGCTGCGGCCCGCTATGATGATGCAGTGCTTTATCTTTATAGCGGCACCGGCATCCCATCCGTAGCAACCGCAAGTAGCGTCTCATTGGTTGCGCTTTTATTTTCGTTGTTGTGAGCATTTGCATATCTCAGAGAAAGAAATGAATCAGTACTTTTTGACTTGAGAAACCAAACCTGCAGTCCATATACGAGGGGTCTTTTCTTTCTTGCTAATATTTTGAATACTGGCAACTCGGCAAGATTCAGAGGTGCGGGGGCTACAGTTGGAAACGAGTCCAAAATAGATCAGAGAGCCCGTTTGGAGAAAACACACCTGAGGTTTGGTTTTCTTGTGAGGCGTTGGAGCCTCCGTGCACGTCAGGGGAGGTTTCCGAACGTTTTTTTGATGTTTTGCTTGGCGACGGCACTCACGAGTGCACAAGTAAGTGTATCACGTATACGGACAGAGTGTGGTATCTCTGAGCCAAATGCAGCTTTGTGAAGAAGAAGCGTTCCTATTTTTAAAATTGACTTCACGCATGAATTCGATAATGAGCCTTTAAAACATACAAAATGCTTAATATGATTTTTTTTTTTTTTAGGTGACCGGTGGAGGATGTACTCTCTCTGATTCACTCGAAGTCAGTTGGCATAGGCTCTAGCACACTTGCGACCTTTTAGGGGACAAGCAGTATAGAAAATGGACGCGAGGGAATACAGTATATAAGAAAATCATGTACTCCGCAAAAATGCTGAGGCAGCAAAGATACACAATATTTTAGTCGCTACAACAACCACTTCTGATACTTTAAATTGCTTCAAAAAATTCATCTCATTTCTGTATATTTTTTTTATTTTCATGAGGTTTGTCCATCTTTAAAGGGGAAGTCAACCCAATATGTTCTATGCAGCCCCGCTATAGTCTAAATAGGGCATTCTGATTGATGCGTTTTAAAAGCCACCTGTTTTTCTCCACCGCAGGGGCGGCCATTTTGTCACATGCGTTCAACTGATAGTGACATCATAGTTGCTCAGGGCTCAGGTAACAACCAATCATGGCTTCCGAAAACAGGTGAGCTTTGATTGGTTGTTACATAAGCTCTGAGCAACTGTGATGACATTTTCAGTTGACAGCAAGTGACAAAATGGCCGCCCCCCTTGAGATGGCTAAAAAAGGGTGGATATTTGCTGCTTAACTCAAATTCCACAAATGCAAAATGAATCAGAATGTCGTGTTTAGACTAGTGAAGCTGCATGGAACCTAAAATTTTGGGGTTGACTTCCCCTTTAACAAGTGCCATAAAGCGATAAAAAACACACATTAGTGGCGATAATTATTTGATACTCTTCCAAAGGTCTTCTGAGCTACATGCTCTATTTTAGCGATTTTTCATGCCTAATCTCATTCTTGATGGTGGTTTGAACTCTCGCTCATGCATATTAATGACACGATTTTGGTTGAATTCTGAATTTGTCTGGCATAAGGGGCATAACCTTACAGTTCATTTTATATGGCGACTGCATTATGACTACTTACACATTCTGTAGTATACTATTACAGCAGTGTAAAAGAACAAACAAACAAATTAATCCTGGTTAAAAAAAAAAAAAAAAAGTGAAACAAAATAAAAATAATGAAATATAGTTGCTCTAATCCAAGTTAGATGTGGTGATCAAACAGCATGCACAGTATTTACTCGCAGTCAAGTTGTGAAGCTGGGCAACACTACCGCGTGATAAGTATAAGCCCCGATTTTTGCTTTGGCCCCCTGTCACTGCCTGGCCTTCGCTACAGCTGCTGCTAGTTGGCTCTACGTGCACAACAATGAGTCTGTGCGTGTGTGTGTGTGTAGATTGAAGTCACAGAAAAATGCCAAACCCAATGCTTCATTCTCTCACACACACACACACTTTGACTTTGTCTTCGCCTAAACATATTTTCCTTCCAGCTCACCAAAAACAACAGCTGAGTACCAAGTAACGATGTGCGCAGTACATCACACAGCCTGGTTTTTAAACTTTAATGGTACAAGAAGCAAAAATACAGACTACGTGTACATTGGCTCACTGAAATTCCTTCTCCCGCTTCTAATTGAGGCGACGTGATTGTAAGGGCAATGAATGTGCCGATAAAGCATCGACTGCCGGAATGACTTGGAGGTCACAGGCCAAGATGGCTGACTGCACCTTCAAGAGCAGAGATCGGCATAATCAATGCGCTCTCATAGGAATGAAAGGAAAGCGTAACATGCATTGATAGTAAAACTAACCAAATAAGGATGTTTATCTTTTCAAATTAATTCAATGCGTTTCTTTTCATACTAATGCGAGTAAATTCAACTGAGAATAGACTTTCAGAAAGGGCACTCTTAATAATGGTGAAGATACAAGATGCAATTTTTTTTATTCCCTGACGTCGCTTTTCATCAGCAAATCTAAGGCTGAATATTCTAGTTTTGACATTATATTGAGATGTACTGTATTGTTATTTCTTATCGATAATATGTAGCGAATGCCTTTTCCGAGCGCGCTGCACTCCACACACCGTGCCGTGTGCCGTGCGTTCAAATTGGAAAAACTCAATTCGAGAGTGGCGTGGTGATGTCACAATGTGCATCCAACGGGAGGGGGGATGGTGGAGTGATTTCAGAGTGCAACAAGCAACCAGCGGAAAAGCCTCCCTGTTACTTCGTACTTAACTTCCAAATATGGTCAAGCTAGAACCGTGAACATATATGAAAAATACAGTAATAGATGTGAAAAAAATTATTTTATTGCTAATTCCATTGACTAACTTTTGTTTGTATGTTTAGCAGTTTTTTCCTGTCAAAATGTTTTTTTTTTTTTAATTTTATTAAATTCATTTGTGTATGCTTGTATAAGAATGCACAAGAAGATGTCTTTGATAACGCTTCCCCTTTTCTCTGGTCTATATTGAACGTGATATTGCCCCCCCATAATATCAATCAACGCGCGATCGTGCATATCATTACCGCTGTTGTCAAATAAATATGAGATGATTGCATCTTTAGTAATTCCGAGCAACTCCCCCTCTTTCTGACCCGACTTTTGTGGGCAGGTTCAATTTCCAGGTGTAAATCTGCCACTGACACAAACAAACGTTCACATGTGTCCGAGAGCGGGCATGGCACTAAATCCAACATGGATTCAGTCCAACCGCAAAGGTCTGCACATACATGAAGTTACGCAACAGTGTGGCGGCCAGACAGGCCACCCTCCATGCACAAAAGGCAAAGGGATGCTAACAGATGGCGCTTCAACTCGCGCCTATCGGGGGTGATTAAGGGATAGCACACTAAAGTCGAACGGCGTTTGTGTCGAGTGGATGCCCGACGAGACACACAAATCAAGAACGCCGAGTTTGCTGACACCTCACAATCAATCTCATTAAGCTCATCAACTCCTGAGTGGGCACCAAAAAAAGCAAGCGGGACGCACGTTGCCGAAACCGCTCTCCCTCTCACTTTTCTTTTCCCCCCCCCCCCTGCAGTGCTCTGCAATTTGTCTAAAAATACCACGCAAGGAAGAGGAGGAGCGTAAACAAACAAGGGGAGGAGATGAAAGAAAGGAGGGCAGCTGGAAAAGAGGGATAGCACGGGGCCAAAGTCAGCCACCTGGACGTGGACGCGTGCGCCCATGTGAGGCATGATGGGGAGCATGTGCCTGCCCCTATTATTATTTCATTTCATTTTTTTCCCAGCCACGTGAGCGCCTCTCCTCAGCTGCTCTGTGCTCATATTGAGACCACCAGAGGGGAGCAGAGCGAGGTCACCACTGTCACAGCCTGACAACAAACACACGAGTCCACACCGGACGCCAACACGTTTAGAAACCGTACGCAGTGCGATCAGCCTCGCGCGACACTGCATCGTCGCATGCGTTAATCCTTCAAACCACCACCGGAGTCTAGACTGTGTCTGGGCTTTCCTTTGTAATCACGACTGCTTTCAACGTGCACGATTGCAACGAGTACACAAGTCAACGCGCCGCGGGCGGCATGCTCCGGTTTCGTTTTCCAGCTTACCAGGCGAGCTTGAAGCTTTTCATCAGTACAACGAGGTGTGTCTAATGTCCATAGCGTGTTGCGGGCACCGGGCTGCCCGTTGATGCCGCTGCATGCTGCTGACTGACAGCCTCCACGATCCTCACCTCCCATGCACGCAAGGAAAGCAAAGCCACAGTCTGCCGACAGGACAGGACAGATGTTTTTCGGGGCCACCAAAATCCACAAAGGATTTGCCTCGCTTCCTGTTACATTCTGTGCCGCAGTGCTGTGCGCGTGTGCCAAAAAAAAAATCACATTTTTTTTTTTTTTTTGTTTTCCCTGAAGAGACGCAGGTAGCCCGGCAGTGCGACGTTCCCGATGCAATCTACAGCATGACGTGGAAGAGTGAGAAAAGCAAAGGCGGCGGCGGCCGGTAATTTTAATATCCAAGTGTCTGACTGAGAGCGTTCCCAGTTTGCTGGCTCAAAGTCTTCCCCATCGCTCCCTCAGCCTCTGCCTCTGCGGATGAAAACTGCACTTGCTGTGCTCTCAGTGAGCAGGCGCAGGATAGCTCCCCCCCCCCCCCCCCCCCCTCCCCTAACACCCTTTCCCGTTCTGTCTCTGTCCACTTCCCTAGATGGCTCCCTTTCGCTTCTTTGCAAGATAAGCCTGGCTGACCCGGAGTGCAGGACGGGAGCACTGATTGTAGCCGGTGGCCATCCCATCCTCCACGTTGAGAATGAGAAGAGTATTAAGAGCGGGACCTGCTGCAATTCTTCCCTTTTGTGTTGGGCTCCAGCCTTGGCCGGTGTCAGTCGACGGTGTTAATCTCCTCATGTGATCCCATCCGGAATCTACAGAGCAGTGGATTTTGGATTGAAACGCTTCAGCTCAAAAAGTGATATTTCACTCACTCTAACCAAATCGGTAGCTATGTTTACCAAGCTATATTTGTAAGGGATTAACCTTTACAGCACGGCAGTTGCACTGCCAAATGAAGCAGCACCTGTTTAATCTGCAGGTCAGAGGAGTCAGAGAGCAATGATCCACGGACTTTGTTCTCGTGGTTCAATCCACTTTCGACACTGCAAGCAAATTACTCATCGTTAGCTGCTAATGAAGCTAACGCATCACTGCTAACAAAGTGGTGCACAGTGAAATTAAGTACAAATCAAGACCATTTCAATCGTTTAGCATGGACGGCTGGCCGGCCGCTTTCAGTGGTTAGATTTGTACTACTTTATATGTATGGTTACGGTTGTGCAAACAATTGAAATTCAATTACAATTACGATTGTTACACTTGACAATTATAAAACTGGCATAATCGTAAAAAAACGATTATTAATATACATTTATATCCAATACTTGTTTACACAAGGAAATCATACTTGAATTTCAATAATATTTACACCTTATTTATTTTACAATAACTAATTTGATACATTTTGTTTGGTCCAAAAGGAACTTACATAGTGTTTCAAAGTAATGCATTTGTCTTGATATTTTTTTACGTTTAAACATTTTCTTGTTTCGTACCAAAAAAATAAATGGTTTGAAAAATTGAGATTTCATTTACTCCCAAAATATTCGTGATTAATTCCCCCCCATAATCGAGCAGCCCTATTTATCATAAAATTTCGCTTTACATTCAACCATCCATTTTCTAGACCGTTTGACATCATGACTGGCCGTGTGTGAGCCGAGCTGGTTGCCAGCAAATCACAAGGCTGAGGCGGCGAAGACAAAACGGAGTGCATTATGCGGCAACAACTAGTAGAGGGTGCTGTTGATTCAGTCTCAACTTGTTTGCTGGCTAATGAAGCGGCGATTGCAATGAAGACAGCTGCAGTCTGCTAGTTAGCATGGACTCGGAGAGCATTATTCTGCTCCACATGACAACGCTTCCCAAGCAGATGTTCTGAACTTTCACAAACTCCCCAATGCCTTGATTGCTTCGGTTGTACACTATTCCTGCACTGCCTTGCCCACATTCCTAAATCAGAACTATTATGTATATACTGTATTTCATGTTTTATTAACTTGAATGTTCAACATGATGAGCCTTAGTCACCAATACTGACTCTCATCATTTATTTAATGACGTAATAGAACAAATAAAGCATCTATGAAGCAACTATTATCTCCAATAGTCAATTAAGAGAATATACAATGCAAATGACCATCCCTAATCAGATTGTACCATACTATTATGATCCAGTTAATTGAGTAAAGCTAGGAGGAAGGAGAGAGTGAGAGACACTCCAGGCCACACCAGATGAGAACAGACACGAGGCCACCCTCACATTCTATTGTTAGTCAACGGAGGGACAGCAGGGAGAAGAAAATGAGGAAAAAGGAGGACAAGATGGCAGTGTGACGCAGCGAGAGCTTTCAGCAAGAGCCTAGTAAGTCGTCTCACACAGAGTCCATCTGGCGTCCACCTCGTCGTGGTGGCTAGCTAGCCGAGCAAAAGAGAGGTGCACTTGCCTTCCTAATTCATAGAGAGCGCATACATCACATTCCACCTTCTTCCTCTGACCAATAAGCAGAAAATCTTAAACCGGTTGTCTGACTAATGCGACAATTATCACTTCCATAAAATTAACAAGCAGACGGAGACTGTGACATTTACTAAACTTGCAAGACATCAGAAATATGAAGCCTAAAACGTGTTCGCATTGGTTGTCTTTTGTAACGCATGTTGCACGTGATGCCAGTTGTGCGTTCAGGAGAAAAAAAAGAAAAGACGCAGAGTGGTGCTGAATGGACAGCTCCCCAACAGAAAAGTCTAATAGTCAAGTCGGTGTATTTTCTACTCACAGATGCCACCTGTCGGCCAATTCACAATGACATTTCGTTGACACCCATTCATCCGTTCGTTTCCAATACATCAGAGGCGCTTGTGATAACCAAAACGCAAGGATAAGGAACAAATGAAAAGTCGAGACAAAGACCATCTCAAGGTTCACATCACATGGCCAAATCGTGGATGCATAACAACAAGACGGCACGGTGACCGATGACGATGCATGACAAGAGTCAGAAACTAAAATAACACTTCATGATCAGGTCCCGCTCCATATAAATGCTAAAGTCGGATGCAGACGCCTGCTGAGTGAGTGCCACGTGTTGCATGAATAAAAGAACAAAGCACTAACATTAAAGCTCTCATTTTAAAAGGGGCCTTCCTCCCATTCCCTGGTTCAGCAGTGGCAGCAGCAAACAGGATGAAAATAGACTCTCGATAAAGCCCCCATCGCGCACTCATCGTAATTATAACACAAAGGGGAACGAGGGAGGAGAGGAGAGGAGGTGAACATTGGGATTATCAGGATTATTTCAAGCAACATAATGGAAATGTGGACAGAATCGTCCAAAAATGGAGATTAAATACCTGTAGAGTGACAGTGCAGCTCTTTGTTAAGTAGGTCTCTCTTTGTCACAAAATAACTTCAAACGAAACTTCCGTAATTTATTCTGAAACATAATAGGCCCTACTTGCGAATGTAAACTTAAATGAAGCGTAGAAATTGGATCCAATGTCTAAAATCGCGTGGGTGTCTTTACTGGCCGCCTACACCAATCCACGTGATGCCATTGCCACTGTTTACAATTTGTACCTGCGGCTCAAGCTGTTACGCAGCATATGAGTGAGTCATCACATCATGACCTTGAGCTCCGCCAGTTTGCCTCGACACTGTTCGGAAAAGCGACACAAAAGGTATCAGCAAGCTGATTGATCGCCCCAGATAACCAAATTTCACCCTATTGCTTTAATCCTCTCGCTTCCAGTATTGAAAAAGACAAAAATATCTCATTTGACTTCACATGCAAACGCAGCATGTTATAGGACGTGCATTTAGTTGAATCTTGTCCTGATAGTAAGCACACCAACTGATCAACGATAGTAGATGGGACCTTCATTTTGTAATGAAAATGCATTTAGCAATTTCTCACAAAATATTGCAAGGGCTATGTGGCGGAAGCACCTTTGTACAAATCGTAATGGAGAGAAAATTGTGTTTTTGAGGCCAACTTAGCTGTTTTTAATCAAAGAATTGTAATGTCATTTTAAAATGGAATACATTTTGCACGAATATGGGGTGAGAGTTAGTTTTGGGGTTGAGACATTCTTTTTGGAAAAAAATAGACATCTTACAGGGTGAAGAGTGTAAATGAATGAATAGTAGGGCTGTCACAACATCGGCAATATCGCGATATGGCGATATTAAAACTGCCACGGTATTGTTGTCGTCATGGCACAATATTAATAGCAGCAAATCTGTTTAAAAGCCCAAGTTGTTTTCTATTTGTGCAGTTCCAGCACGCTCTGGTGGTTAGTTTATTAGCACAGTTTAATTTGATGAATGTTTTTGCCACATAAGAGCCACTCTAATAGCCGGATGAAGAGGAACATAACATATTTGAGTTCCTCCACAAATTGATCCGATTCACAATGTGCGCGTGCATTAGCAAGTAAGTGCTTCAATATTAGGTGTTCGGTCATTTTAGGTCTTTTATGTACATTGAGGTTAATGGAAGTAGAACTATCAATCGTATTCCAAAGGTTGATGGGATGCAGGCCTGGATGGAGAGCTATTGACCAACATCACTGTGACATTGCCTCACACTAGACAATCAGGCCTTTCACTGTCTTTTCAACCCCCAATTTGGGGTGCAGAAATGTCACCAAGAACGTCGTCCTAGATCACGAAGCATCGCAAACACTGACTTGAAAACGGGGGTTTTATCTGGTTGCTATGCCGTTGTCACCCACAAGGCACTGACATGGACACTACTTGAGCTATTTTGAACCTCGTGAATGACCCACGTCACTTGTGAAGACAAAGCAACAAGGCCGCACAACTTTCAAGCATTTCAGCATTGATTAAGTCTATAAAGCCTTCACATTGGAAAAAAATGGGATTACATAAACCCGAAATGCGTAGAATGCCACAGAATGTTGATGTGTATAATTTGTATGTTCAAAAATCGTTCTACTGGTGCCAGCTCTGCAAAACAGTACTATACAACATATCGGACATTATTTGCCTGTGCGCTGTTAGTTAAATATCTTTTTAGCTATTTTGCCATTTTCACAACAGCTATGTTTCATTTTCACCACTTAGCTGTTTCAGGTCAGTGTAACTCATTTTCATTATGTCTACATGTAAAATGAGCTCACTTCAAAATGCTGGACAGTGACAATCAAGGACAAAAAAACAGGTCACATGTAAACCAATAAAGCATACACGGCTCATGACATTCATTCTGACCACCTTGACACTCGATCCGACATATCCTACAAAGCTGTTCAACAGATTGCTGCTATCAATGTTCATGTTCAAGACGTCTGACATTTTTTCTCATTGCAAAAATGCTGTGTACCATGTCATTTACAGCAATGGTTCTCAAACTTTTTACACCAAATACCACCAAAAAATAGACTTAGCTCTCGAAGTACCTCTATTATGAGCAACTTTAAAACAGTAGTGTAGTGGGCCTAGGTGCTCATTAAGGAAAGTTTTATGAAGGAAAAAAATTAACATAACTTCTATACATATATACACACATATATATATATATATATATATATATATATATATATATATATATATATATATATACACACATCTATATACATACATATGCATATATACATGCATACATATACACATATACATATATACATATACACGTATACATATATACATATACATATAAGGTTATTGTAAGTCACTGTAACATTTTGAACAACACTTCACTTAAATTTATAAAAATAAAAACTTTACTTCAATAATAAAATCAATGAAAATGTATTCAATCAAACTTAAAAATCCAAGCCTCAAACACACTAGACTCGACTTGCTATGGCACAAAAATGATGTCACGTCGGTTTTTACGCCGAGCGCACGGGCGCCAGTGTACCAAAATCGGGCTCTAAAATGTAATTATATTAATCTTAAAAGTACAGATGAAATATAATTATATTGATCCTCAAAGTTAAATAGCTAGACTTCGGTAAAGATCCTTTCACGGAACACGAGAGGGAGAATGCGTGCCACTAGGTACCACCCTTTGAAAATCACCACTGTAGAAGAGCACAAAATCGAAACGTTGCAACCGTCCGGCCCTCCTGGAGAGAATGTTGACAACAGTGAAACCCGACACCACACAAAGTTCAGGACATGGATAACATCTCATTGGATGTTAAATTAAACTGGAGCGCTCCCTCTAATGTTCGGCCAGCGTACAGTATGGTGCAATGTGTCATAACCATAAATCCATTTTTCAACAATGCTTCAATATATTTGCCGAATAATATCACCGCTTAACGTGTGGAGTATCATTATATCCTACCTTTGAGGTTTCCATATCAGTTTCTTCCACTTCTTTTGCTTGGCCTATCAGTGAGGGTACAGAAAAGTAAGTGAGAGGCCTTGGTAGGTTATCATATTTGTGTAAACAGAACGAGAAGCTCGTTTTAATGTGCATACTGCGCATCATGAGCACAGTTCAACAAAGGGATTGAAAACTCCTCCATAAAACTACTGCGAAATGATCATATTGTAACATCCTTCTTCGAATCGCACCACGTATTCAGTGATGTTGCCAGAGGAACAAGACACACATTTTCCAGTCATCTCTGAGTAAGACCTCACACACAATGACATGCATTTGTGTGTGTTTAATCGCATCTAGAGTACAAAGTAACGCAGCCCCTTTCACTCCAGTGTCAGTGACTCAAGAATAGGCGCCCACATCCATGATGAATCACTGTCATCACAGGCCCACAACTGCTCCTTCACCTATTACTTCCATGTATTTTTTTAAATTTTTTTTTTATTTTTGCAATGACACTCGACCATTACATTCGACGTTGCAGTCATTGATGCGTTCACATCTTTCGTGGATTTTACGCCCGCACGTGAAGCTCAAGCTGCAAAAGACTCTAAGTGGTGTGTGGTGACTGAAACAAGGGGAAGGATATTTTCCGTTGAGGAAAAAGGAAAAAAAAAAAAACGAAATTGGCCACTGATGCCCGCCGTCAAAAGACTGAAACAAGACAATGTGATTCATGTGGTCGGGTGTATTTAAGTTTCATCCCGGTGGATAATAGTTCGGAGGAGTGTGTGTTTTGCAAAAGGAAAAGTGCGTTAACTTGCGACCCGATTGTGCAGAAGGCGTAAACGTTCATATGATCGGCGTTTTCTGTTAACTTACAATGTGAGCGACACCGTGAGTCACCGGAGGCTTTGAGATGACTCAGCAGTGGGGGCCTGAACGCACACACGGTCCGCTAACACATAATGCGCATGTGAAACACCACCGATGTCATGTGTGGATCGTTTAATACAGCAAGGATTAACTACAACAATAAGATGACGATATACTTTAGCTCTAACTGATACTGGGTCACAAATTAAAATCATTGCAGCCTACAGTTCTCCCAAAATTATCGGTACTGGTTATAAAATGTTAAAAGTAGGCATGCAATGGTTCACTCGAGCAACGATTCGATTCGATTCGATTTTCAAAATATTTTTTCAACAAAATGAATGACTTGTTATAACCAAAAGACGTTTTTATTCGAACATCTACATTTTGTTCTTATTCCAGTAACATTTTGTAACTTTACCAAAAACTTAAATAATTAATAAAATTCAATACTTTTGACTGTTTGACTACGTTTGTTATCAGTGTTTCGTCAGGGACAGAACTAAACATGAAAATCAATAAATGTACAATAGATTTGATTGTTATCAACGCAAATCCTTTTGTGATCAAAATGTCAACATAGATTCTTTCATTTTTTTTTACATCCACATTTCAAGCAGTGTAAATCGATTTTAAGTTGATTTTCAATAAATTGTTACACCTCTGGTTAAGACTTAATTTTTTTTTTTTTAATTTAAATTTTTATTGCAATTTTAATTTTTATTGCATAAGCTCATACAACTGTAGAAATGGTTCACCAGACACAGAATTCAGCTCCTCGCATGGCCATCTCAGTCCCCAGACCCAAACCCCATTGAAAACCTGTGGCGTGAGCTAAACAAGGAAAGCGCAGATGAAAGGGCCATTAGATGTGCTAATAATTGAGGTACAAATGATTTGACGTCAAATAATTGTTTCTTAATGTGGATTTTTTTTCCTACACTGAATAAATGCACATTAAAGGTTGGACTTTCCTCTTTTTTAAAAATGTGTTGCTACGTTATTCAAAAAAATGAATTTATTAGAAGCGAGCAAACATCTTATTGGGTGACAATAGTTAGGGAGTTCATATATATTCAAGATGAATACTAATAAGCAATTCACGAGGAATGGGTACGATTCATTGATTGATCCATTTTCTATCATAAATAATCATATAAACAAAATTGGCATGGACGAATTGACTTCCAGTCAGAAACCATCATTGGATTTAAATAATTGAGGCCAGCTGGTATGCTGGCTGTACTGACAGCAGAACAAATTGGGGGAAAAAAAACGGGAGGTAAAATGTTAAAAAATGCTCTCTTGCATTTCCCCAACTGCTGACCAAGAGACATGTCATTTAACATCACGCACATTTGGAAACTATGAAATTATGATTCAAGTTACTCTTGGTATAAATAATGCCGTCATACAAACTGGGTTACTGATGCACCAAAAATTCAACCTGACCTTCTGTTTGTGCATGTTGAACAGGTGGACACCATCCTGGCCTCTCTTCGCGCTCTCATGGCCTCTCTTCAATCACTTCAAATCTGCTCTTCTATAGTCACTTGTCCAGAAAACATCACCAAGCCTCATTACATCCCCTCCGCAAACAAAATATCGGCTCGCGCTGGACAACAACTCCCGAGGATGCAAAAGTCATTCACCTCTTTCTTCTAAACTGACTGCTCGGAAGCCAGAGGATGTCCAGACAGCGAGAATGTTTCCGTCTCAGCACAAACGCATCCTTAAAAAAAAGCTGTTCTTCTTGTCTTGAATGTGTCATGAAATCTAACCAAAAATAAACATCCGACATGAGAATTACAAAAAAAAATTTAAAAAAATAAAGGAATAGCCCGTTTGTTGCTCAGGCGGTGCGCAGCCTCGTTTCCAAAGTCATCAGTTCAAATGTGAGCCGCTGAGGCATGGATGAGCAGTGGCACGAGGGAGGATGGCTCAAGGATGCGAGTGCTCCGATTGGCTGGCCGGCTATGGTGCGTGTGTGGGAAGGCCCCTTTGGTAGGCTCAAAGAGAATGGCTGTGCTCGATAAGGGTGGGCCTTCACTTCCTTTCATCCCCCCCTGGCCTCATCACGCTCCACTCCTCCTCCCCCCCCCCATCCCCCAATTTGCTCCCTCACTCTTCCACTTCCTTCGCGTCAATGGGCAGCAAAGCAGATGAAACCGGGCTGGGGCCGCATCAGCAAATGAATCATTTTCAGACGTAACTACCCCGGTTAAGCAGGCGACCTAATTTTTGCCAAGACGCGTTCTTACATCATGGGTCCTAACATCACGCTGCGCTTGTGTGCAGCTGCAGGTGGGACCCGCTGAGCCAGCGCACGGAGCTCACTGAGGACCGTCCAAACATTCCCAGCAAAACACAGCAGATGTTTCCTAGCATCAACGACCCCTTTGACCAGACACTTCATTAGGTACACCTGCACAACCGAATTATTAAATTGTACCTTTATAAAGATTTGTTTGGCTTGACACTAAACAGCGGTATTCATTTATATATGATACAATATATGATTATTAACGTGGCCTAGTTTGCAGTGAGTCATAGACAAGGTAATTGAAATACTGTATAGCTGTATTGTTTTTGTTTTTTATGCTGGTCTGTCGAAAAACATGCATTTAAATTAAAATAGTTCCAAAAAAAAAAAAAAATGGTCGAGCATAGGTACTGTGCTGAAAAAAATATCAATGACGTCATCGATCAATCGACTGACTCAGCTTTCATCACACAACTACAAAAAATATTTTTGCAGTGGAACCCCTACCGTACAGTAATTGATATCTGTGGTTCGCTATTCACAAATTCATAGCAACAGGAATAGTAGTACAATGGTCGGGGGGAACTATGTTGAAGTGATTCATCTGGAATGAGAGACAAGCTTTATATGGCTGGGAGGAGCTATGTTTAGCCTGGGTTGTTACCAAAAGAAGCCACTAAAATTCTTCCTAGCCTCTGTGCTTTCGGTGCATTTTTTTTTCCAAATCAAATAATCCGAAAGACATTTACTATCATTGGTCATGCAAGGCAAGACTAGTTTCATTTATTAGTCTTAGTTTTTTGCTTACTGCCAGCTGATCCGTGACCCTGATGTCGATGTATTTCTATGCGGCTCCAGACTTGAAAGATCCGATTATGCTGACCTCCATCAATGGAAGCAAACATCTTTCAAACCTCAGACGAGGATCGATAAGAGTGCAATCGAGACGGAAGAGCAACGAGGACATGGCATCTGAAGACTTAAAAAAGAATTACCGAACAAATCTTTTGATGAAAATCTACAAATACATACAACATGCAGACAACAAATGAAAGGGAAATCCTAACTCGATTTATGTATTGTACATACATACTCATTTCATGAGTTTGCTGAACAAATTGAACTATCGGAATTCAAGTATTTCAATGCTTGTTCTCAGCAGGATCTTTACAACTATAAACCTGTCTACTGCCTGCCTCGCCTAACGACAACCACAACAATAAATATCCTGTCAGTGTCAATTAGTAAAATCCATATCAAATCACTTCTGCCATTGTTAAAAATTAGATGGTGTAGAAGGATTATTCCCTAAATGAGTCTTGAAGCAATGGAGGCAAATGGCCTGCACTACTCGGCTGTGACTATAAGAGGCGCTCTTGATTCACTCTCACATAATTTGTTGAGCTGCTCCATGACACACTAATGCCCAAACAGGGCTTCTGAACGCTTAGCGAGAGATTCTTGGATCATTCAAAATAAATAATAAAAATATTTCAAATAAATAAATATACTGTATATAAATAAATAAATAAATAGATCTAATATCATAATAATATAAAATTCACGTGTCGTGCAGTGAACTTTAGAGACACCTTGTGGCTCTGTCGGTACCCATTTTGCATGACCGACCAGCAAATGCATACCAAAACTGACGCCCACACCACACCAAATGGCCAAACACGCACACGTGAACAAATTCACACAGATACATACTATAGCAATAACACTTGACCAGCAGAGTGCACCAAAACATTGCCAGTCCATAGAATCATACATTTCTTGAATAAAGCCAGGACAAGCTCAACATTATTATCTGATCATCTCGCGACCAACCCCACGTCTTGACCTACCTTTTCAGCTTCAACCCCATCACGAGGATACCTTTGGCTCTATCGGCGGATGAGCTGACACGAGTTGGCTGCCTAACACACTGACATCTCCGCAGCACCGTACCCACGGCTCATAACACCGCCCCCCCCCCCCTTGTTTGTGTTATTCCAGCAATCAAAGCCAACAATGGCATTCCATGGCTTGCAACTGCATTGAGTCCACAGGCAAAGCGCATTTAGACACCGCTTGTCATACACAAAGCGGCCAATGTGTGTCACACGCGGCATGGGAGGGCCGCTTCGGACGGAACGGGGTGACAACAGCGAAGGCAACCCCACTGTGACCTGCAGCGGTTTGAGGCCAACAACAATCTGTTTTTGTGGGTCACAATGGGCACTCACCTGATTTTGTCGGCTGGACTGTCAGACCTGCGCACAGACAAATGGGAGAAACGCAACTTTATTGGTTTACCTGGAAGGAAACAGGAGTTCAGAACATTCGATGAGCGAGTCTCTGTGATGCGGTTAAACTGCCTTGCAAAAGGCAGCATAGTATCTCTGCATTTCTTCAAACATCACATTTGCTACGTTTGCGTGGAGACATTGATTCGGATTAACTCATTCACTGCCATTGACGGATTTATTTGTCCTTTCACAGTCCAGCCATTCAATCCCAAGAATTTATTGATATTTTTTTTTTTTCCATTGTTTTTTCAAACATTATGGTAAAAGAGGGTCTGAAAATGTCCGGCAGTGAATGAGTTAAAAGCCTGATCGGAATAAAAATGCATCATATACACACCCCATTCAGAATATTCAGACAAATTTGTCTTTGGCAGTGAATGAGTTAATGAGAAGAGGTTTAGCACGTAGGCCTATCCACTGACTCGGACAAGATATTGGCTTTGAATAGTAAGTTGTATGTACATTTCATCTCTTAAATTCATATGTAAATCAGTCTTTAACTGTAGTTATATAAGCATCGTCCTATAGGATGACACCGTAACATCTCCCTGAACCTCACAATCTGCGTCATCTATACCCATGAGTCATATTACATGTCTTTTTGCAAAGTCACATTGTGTTATTATATAAGCGGACACATGCCGTTACAAGGAAGAAACTGCACAAGTACATTCCTGACAATGACAGCAAACCGTAGCTGATGCAGCCGGCAGTACTAATTAGCCGGCAGCTTGCTGCTACTACACGCCAAAGGAAAATACATCTGCACACGAAGCATTCAGCAAACCGACTGCAGCTGCACAGCTAGCCGGAGCGACGCAGTAAAAAAAAAAAAAAAAAAAAAAAAAAAAGTCACGAGAGTCCAGTGACACTGACAGGAATGGAGGAGGCAGAGTCCGGAACAGGCAGCGGAGCAGATATGAATCTGTTTTACCTGCAGAGGAGACATGACATTCCGTGCCCTCTAAAGCCGGCCACAGAACGCAACTCGCCCCGCAAGCAGCTGCAAAAGCCCCTCGCTAGAAGAGAGGAGAGCAGCCAGCCATCCCATGGGGACTGCTCCGAGTTCATGCAAGTAGAGATGGTGCTCGAACAGCGCGTAGGAGGGGAGACTACGAGAAAGACGCGTGTGGAGTGGAGCACGGAGAGAATAAGTGGAGGTGTGGTGATCGGTGCACCGAGACGAAAGCCGTCTACACCGGCTGGTGATGCATTTCGATTTTTTGGGCATAACAAAATGCCCTCATCATACCTTTGCAACACTATTTTTGGCATCGCATGTTATGTGAAACTTTTCTGTCTGGTTCCCCAAGGTGACTATGGTAGGACCATACAGTAAAATAAATTTACACGCCCCCTGTTCAAGTGTCAAGTTTGGGACCTGGAAAAATAAACCCTGCAAGCCTTGAATGTAACCTAAAACCTGTACAACTGCATTGAAAAATAAATATTTCTGAGAGAGGCTCATGAAAGTGGCCTAATGTTGCACAAGTGTGCACACCCTGTTATAATTTGGGCTGTGGCTATGTTTGTTAAATGGGAGTCTGCACACGCGTGCCACCATTTAAAGGTCAGATGTTCTTGTAGGCTTTTTTTGGACATTCTTCTTGCTTTTATCAGAAGCTTGAAGGTTTTGTGCGAACACTGATTGGCACGTATTTGAAACTGTATTGTTACTACAACCGCATAACTTGTAACGACATTAGATTCAGAGAAAAAAAATGTATTATTCATTGCATGGGAGGAGGACATGCCCTCTAGTGGGCACTGTAGGGACGAATGCGTAGTATTGGTAGTATTAGTAGTGTAGTGGGTATTTAGCAGAGCTGGGCATTTTAGAAAAAAAAATACAGTCCTTTTATTGCCTTTCGCCAACAGCCGGGGTACCCTTCTGCCATCCGTTTATCTGCTATTTTGTCCAGGCGGACCAAATAGTAATCGTCTATAGGCCGGTCCGACTATCATTTTAAAAGGGCTTTCGTTAGCGTTTCCTGCTACCAACGTTGACAAACTACCACTAGCACCCCCCGCTGGACGATATTTGAAACAAAAGACTCACCGCGACATGGAAGCCTCACCGCGGCCGTCTCCTTTTAGCACCTTCTAGAACCTTTTCAGACCTTTATGTACCTTTGAGGACCTCAGAAGCCTCGCTAAAGTGTGAAGTAAACTTGGCCAACCATTTTGGACAGCTAAAACGATTTTTTATCTATCGCTTATCGCCTACCAAATGGGCGTCCACCATAGGCGGACCGGTCCGTCACATAGACGGAATGCCCAGTTCTAGGATTTAGTGATTACTCTTCTCAAGAAACTGAATCATCATGCGTTCCAGTAAGATAGGACTCAAACAAAAGACACACCAGGGGCGGAGCCACATTGACAGAACTTTTACATTTTTAGTCAATCATTAAAATTATTTTTGAATTTGTGGGTGTTTTTTTTATTTTATTTTGTTGAATATTAAGAATGACATAATTGTGGTTGTCTAGGGAAGCTCTGAACTTCATATTATTCAGATTGTCATTTTACTTGAATATATAATGTGTCGGGACAGTGCGAGAAATATTCAGGCCCACCCTGATTTTTTCAAGGCCCACAAATTAGCCACATTCTGGCTCCGCCCCTGGGACACACGCCATCTAAACACACCCAAAAAGAATTTCAAACCAATCGCTCACCTCTCCTCTCTGATGAATGGAGTCAAGAAGCGAGCGGCGTCATCTTCATGGCTACTTTGTTGGCTGCTTTGCTGGCTACTCTGCTGGCTGCTGCAGTCGCACAAGAGAACAGTTGAGTTAGTTCTCAATTTATTCATGACTTAAAACACACATGACATATTTGCACCTACAAGCAAGAAACACAGGTGGGAAAGGAAAAGCAAAGTACAGCATGGCATCTAGGACACGGGAAATTATATGATCTATACCTTGTCCCAGTTAGGACTGTAGGATTATTTTGCATCGCAGCATATTTGGTCCGGTGGGGCAAAAGTGTAGCACTATCCATTACGATGCCCTAAATGTGTTGCTGTTTCAACTGAATCATATGAACACCCCGGCCACAAATGTCTTATACTGACTAACATACGGTACAATACACTAAAATGTGACAGCTCTGCAAAACAAAGGAGACTTATGCTATTGTTTTTCTAACAAAATAAGTAAAAAAAAAAAAAAAAAAATCTAACAGTACAATTACGGTTATGTTGAATATAGTTTTTGTTAAATAGTAGATTGTCATTATTTAACATGATTTGGCAACTTAGTCAAATCTGAGGTTCCTTCTATGCACATATCCTGTATTGACACAAGAGGGGGCTATATAACATCTTTGAATATCACTATACTGTACTTGAGCTTAAAAATTGGGGGGCATCTATTTTTTTCAGCACAAGTATTGGAAGTAGGGTATATTCATATTAGTATTGTCATGTTTCAGTATGTGGAATCTCTGGATTATGCTATATTAAAATAAACACTAATAACATTACAGTTTATGACATTTTAAACAAGTCATAATTGCATTAGACCCAACTGTAATTCCATAAACAAAATATTTTACAATGATTGATGAAAAAAATCCTGGTGTTTTTGGAAACTGTAATAACCACGCAACATATTTCATAGAGAAGTCAAATCTGTTTGTCACATTCAAGGCAGTCACACGAATCCCCGCCGCCTGGGTCAAAGGCTAAATCGGCAACAATGCAGACAAAGTAAACATTTTAGTGTTTAGTGATTGAGTTGGACTGCAGCCATCCTGCTCTGGCTTGTGTATGCAATACATTGTACAAAAATTCAAATCGGTGTAGAAAATTTCTCATGCATGCACAGTATTTTGCACTTTCCTTAAATTGTACTTTCAACGGTATACAAATATTGCAGTTTGTACTGTAGAATTAAACTGAATGTTATTTGCATCATTTCTAAATCACCTCATCATTTTTCTATGGGGAAAAGGTCTTCATTCATTCATTTACTTTGAGGGCTCTATTTTCTATTTTGTCACCCACGGACGGACGACTGCATCGGGTCCGTTTCTGCTCTGGCCAGGTTGACCACGCTCCTCTCCTGCGTGCGCTGAATTTAAAGGAAATGAGAGGAGCCGCTTCAATTGGCTGGGAATCAAGTCAGCTGTGTTCACGCCCACAAAGCGCAAACGCCCATTTCTAACTGCGCTGACTTGATTCCCAGTTTCAAACATGCGTTTATATTAAATTTATTTGTATCTTTTTGTACTTATTCGCATGAAGACATGGTCAAAGTTAACATAGCGTGGGCTCCCCCTAAATAATTTATTAGTGATGTAGAATTAATGCAATAGCACTTTGAACATGACAGCAAGGAGGTGTAACCTATAAAAGAAGCGAGCAAATAAGAATTGTGTTGATTGTCTATAATTGATTGCTGATTAATTTGTTCTTGAAGCAGTTAAGACAAAATGTATTGCCCCAGCAGCATTGTTGCTGCAGCTTATTCAGTCACAATTGAAGAAGAATACAAGGTAAACCGACTTATATCCGCAAAAATCTCCTCCAGTCATTTTTATTCTATTCACTACGACAATGTTAGTAAAACAGGAGTCCAGTACATTCAAAGAGAAAATTTCCCATCACATGAAAAAAATCTAAAAAAAACCCAATCAATTCTAATTATTATACTATACTCATTTTCCCTATAGTCAATCATGATAAATGAGTAAAATGGCAAATATTAATTTAATTAGTGTGCAGCTTAACTAACAAAAGTACACATCAACTTACAATATATCACATTCAAATTGTTTTTTGAATTTGAATCAACCAAAAGTGGATCCATTTCCTATTTAAGTATCACATGTCCGCTCACTGCCATTCATCCATGTCATGCATTCATTCATTCATTCATTGTCGAGCATCATCTGCTCACTTCATGAATACTGTATTCATCCTTTTCAGACAATAATGCATTTATACAAAGTGCTGGTCACCTGCTCTGGTTTCGCTGCACATCTTCCAGGTTGTTGTAACATTTAGCAAAGCCTTCCAGCATTTTAGAGAACTCGTTGACGATGTCTGCCCAGTACCTTTGACTCTGATTTTGGGGCACAAGTTGCATCCTGGTGTTTAAAGCCTTGCCTGTTAAACGAAGTGAACTTTAACTGAATACAAATCTGCTGCTTGTAAGTCATTGCAGATCTTGAGTCAGTGGCTGCGGTCAGGCAAGTGAGTCTTTTAAATGACTTTGGTTATTGTGTAGTTAATGTGACCTTCCTGATGATGGACTAGTAATAAATGTTTAACCCGAATGCTCATGTCATCTATTTTTATCTATGGACTCTCTACTGCACAAGTGGCTTCTTACATCCATCCATTGATTTATCCATCTAGCATGATGTTTTATTATATGTCCAATTTTATATATTGAAAAAATAATAGTTACATTGATTTTTCTGTTGTTGATTTCTTTGTTAAATAAATTAACTCATAAGAAAAAGTCTTAATAAATTATGTATTACCACCAAAAAAAAAAAAAACAGAACAAAAGTACAGAAAATTACTACCTGTGAGTACCAGTATTGATTCCCAGGTACCAAAGATCAGAAACGAACCGGTTGAAATGTGAAAAGGGTATCCGTTCCTAGCTGATTGTGGCCTAAGTAGCACCGTCCTTGACGCGACTGCCTATGCCTATGTATGCGCAGGTGACGTAGCCACGTCGCGGCAACGCTAACATGCGTGCGTTTAGCTCAGCGAAGCTTTTTGCGACAGTTAGTTCGGAAAAAATTTAAAATCTGCGATACTCAGTTTTGCCATTCAGTGTGTTTTAATAAGGCGTTAAATGCTTATTTTGACCCGCAAACCGCGATGAAAAAATTGCAAAATTTCAAGGCTTTTTATTTTTGAACAATACATTTCAAATGCTTTACAGGAAAAGGCAAAGCTTTGCATTGTTCTTTTAAATGAAGCTTGAGTACAACAAATAGAAACAGAAATGTTAAGATAAATTAGGGCAATGAAATTCAGGGAAAATTGTCCCATCCAGCCTCAGGATTTCACTATATCTCCCCCGACAGACAGTCTTACATAAATTCACCCTGATACTATAAGCATGCACTCATACGCTGTAAAAACCATCAGGGGAGATGTAACCAAACCAGGCAGATTACATTAAGACTAATTAAGCGAATGAGAAGAAATGAAGTGAAATATTGGAACCTAAATGTAAAGACAGCATAGCAGATTGAAAAAAGCGTACCCATTTCAAAAGCATTGCCGATTTCAAAGTACAGCACGCACCAGTCCGATTGAAAGTAACCAATACTTCTACTCAATTACATTTTGCCCAGTGTCTTTTCATGTGGTCCCACAACACTCAGACGCAAACCCTTGTCAAAGACTCACAGTTTGGTCAATTTCGGAATCCACACTGTCTACGAGAAAGAAAGAAAAGAAAATGGGCCGTTTATACCATTAACTCATTCACCAGACTTTTTAATTAAGACCCATCCTGAAATGACATAAATATGCCATTGCAAAGACAAAATGACATAAATATGTTTTATAGTTAACTTATTCTATCCCAATGACAGTCTTCAGAAGCTCTTCACAGAAGTCCGAATAATGAAGATCTTGACATATAAATATGTCATTGGGATAGAATAAGTTAACTATAAGTACTCGTAATGTTTGTATATTAACTTGGCAGTTTCAAGGTCAGTCAGTTTATGTAAAGGTGCACAATCGTAAAAGCCCAGCCAAAGTTTGGCTATTGTTCACGTACTATATGCTTTATATTTTATACTAGACTTTGCACCCAGAAAATGTATTCACTGTAGTTATAACCTCATAAATATCTTTTGTTTTAGAATTATTAATACAAAAGGAGATTGTGTTCTCTCGGTGATATATTATCACTTTGGATGATTTGAAAATGGCCACCACATCCCAAAATGCAATGCGATTCACAAAGGACAGAGTATTGTAAGCAAAAAGGCTAAGACGTTGCAAAAGGATTTGCGAGTGAACGCATTTATTGTTAACCGCACTGCGATAAATATCATGCAACTATAATCTTGTTCTGGGACTGGTACAGATTAATTGCACTTCCATTAATTGCACGGGAAAACTTTCTTGAATTGAGTCACGGAACACATTACATTTGTGAATTGAGAATCCACTGTAGCTTACTTGTCACCTAAATTATTGTCTGGTACAAATTGGAGTGTAAACGGTCAACTGTAAACGGCCTTGAAAGATACAAGAGAGTACGAAAAAAATACAGCCCACAATTTAGCTATGCTGACTGGATAGAAAATAGTTCTGCATGCACAGCAGTACAGTGTGTTCTCACAATTGCACATATCAGAATCATTAATATGTGGATTATTTATGATACTCATACAGCACTGGATTCTGAAGAAATGTGCTGTCTTAATGACACCGTGCTCTCCCTACTTTGTAGAATTACTAAGCCAAATAAGATGAGGGGAAGCAGGTCTGTGCTGATGGTCTGCTGGCTCTAATGACAGTTTGATACTCAGAAATGATGCCTCTGGAGAGATGGAGTCTCGGAAAAAGACAAGCTACTGACGGTGTGAGTAATGAACCAGTTCCTGTGACTGGCCTCTGAGGACTTAGCAGAGCTACCTGGCACTCATTCCATATACGTATCCCCTTAAATAAGACTGATAGAGAACTACTGTCGAGAAAGCATTGAACCCGGGCCTTCATTGTCTCAGTTGACTGATGTCATCTATTTTATTGTAATTCCCTTTGCCTTGTTTAATCTCTAATGAAGGATCCAAATTAGAATGTCTTGTCAGTAATTCATCATGGTGGAAAACCTGAGAGTGACTTTGTTCACCTTATCTTCTGAATTGATGTCATCATTTTTAAGTGAGACTGCATGTTTACTTGCTCAACTCTGACAAAACATATTTAACAATAAGGCATCCAAGAGGAGGCCAAATATCTGATGCATGAACTGTGCCACTGCTTAAGAGGCAAACCTCCAATTTCAAATGTCTTTCAAAACGATGCCTACTAACAAAAAACGGAAAACCGTTTTTTGATTTAAAAGGTGCGAATGTGAGGGTTCGTTCCACTTTGAAATGTATCGAGATACGTATCGAATCGTCTTTTATTGGAGAGATCTTCAAATTTTACCGTGCTGACAAATTCATTCAAATGTGTGTAAAATAACAAAAAAATCGTAATTTCACTCAGTCCAACCGAACCGAAACGTTCCACTTTCAAATCAAACCGTCCTTCAATCGTTTAACACCTAACATAACGAAATCCGTTAATCGAATCGTCTTTCGTGGAGAGATGCACACCCCAAATGCCTACAGTTACGCTCCTAAGAGACGTGCAGATGTCTGCTGAGTTTTGAAACATTTTCTGCGCTCAAACATTTCTGGTCAACCACAGAATTGTCCAAGTTCTGAATTTTGTATTCTAAAAAGTTCATTGGGCAACACTGTATCATATTAGCATTTGGTATAGTATCCATTGCTTTGAACAAAATCCTCTAAGTAGTGCTGTTTGATAATGCAGTAGCAATAAAACCTCATGTTGAAAGAAGTATGAATATGCCAACATATCTAAGATGATATTCTAAAGACGTTAGTGGTAGGCTATATGATGAGTGAATTAGCATATGCTCTGAAGCAGCATGAATTAAGATGATGAGTGGAGCAGTAGTGGGAAAAGGAAAGCTACAGTATGTCGGGAAGGAGCATACCAACCTGCTCTCACTGCCTTGCTCCTTCTTCTCTCTGACTTTCAGCCACTTCCTCAACAGGAAACGCTTCCGTCGTGGAGAGGCACTAGGCGTCGAGCAGCTCGACCACGACGACGGAGCATCTTCATCACTGGACGGCGTGATCTCAATGGACGGCAGCTGAAGGTATTCCTTGGAGCCCGAGTGCGAACGCGCCTTGAGGTGACCGTCGCTGAGCGGCTCCCTTCCCAGGCCCCTCTCACTGGGGACGTTTCTCATGCGCCGCATCTTGAAGCGCTTACGGCGGAGCGTCGGGGTCGACGAGCTGGACCTTATGGAGCAATCCGACACGGTGTTGCGACCTCCGTCGGAATATACCGGCGCATCGTTTGGAACGCTCACTTGGAGTGAAGGAGGTCTAAGTGTGTCACTCATGGCAACTTATACTATTTCGATCGTGAAACCACTGTCGCTTGACGGGTTAGAGACTCCCAAAGAACCTAAGGAAGCAGGCACGATTTATATCCTTGCCTACTTGGTGGTCCTCACGCTCCTTCCTCAGCTCTCCTAGTGCAATGTTGCGCAAGTCCTTGTCAAACACCAGCCTGTAGACTGAAGTGTCCTGATAGCAACTATCTTAGGTCTGACTAGTCTGTTTCATGATATGCATCTATTTTGCGGCTGACCAACTGAAGGGCAATTTTAATGGTACAAAACTCAACCTCTCAGGCTGGGCGAGGAGAAGGCTGTGTTCGATAACAAAGGGGGCTTTTGTTCCCAGCAGCAGATGAAACATGTATAAGGCATGTCGGGGAGAGTAACCCGACTCCCTGGTGCGTTCTGGGGACCCGCAGGCCAAGTTTCAAACACCGCCTTTGGTTAAGAGCTTGCTGCCAAAGCTGTTACCTTTGCCTTTTCTGCTCACAGAAACGCGGAAGGCACTGTTAATACGTATGTTGCTGTCGTTTCAAGTCAGCGAGGTGGTTTGATGAGGTTATTGCGATGTTGATGCTGGTTGTTGCCGGCCCGGGTTTGAGGTCCAATCTTGTGCTCCGGGGTATCATTGTCTCCACGCAGTTACAGCCTAAGGGTTAGAGGGAGGTGATAGGACTGCGGGGTTCAGGCAAGCCCGAGGGTGATGATGGCCAAGTTAAGCAACCCGTAATGCACACAGCACACAAGACAGCCACGCGCTCACTCTCACACACACTCACAAGTAGACACAATTAATTCAATCGCAGAAAAAGAAGGCGGGACTGTTGTGAATGGAAGTAAAGAGTTACACACTTCCACATATCCTAGACCAACTGTCTAAAGCCCCCCCCCCCCCCGTGCACCAGCCCAAATGTGTCATTCCCTCGCCACTCTCTTGTTTACATATTTTATAAGAATGAGCAGCAATTAACGACAAAATATTACTTCTAAAATTGCTTATTTTTTAACTCAAGATTATATTATAAAAAGGTTCAAAGAATCCACACATGAAAGATACACTGGAGCGTATACAGATAGAAACAAAATATGATGAATTATTAACATAATGATGAATTATATTAGTTATATTAGTTAACCATCCATCCATTATCTATGCCGCTTTTCCTGACAAACAACCAATAAAGGCAAATAAATTACTATTTGTACTCTTGGCTCAGAAAACTCCAGATTTTTAAAAATGTTTGTGTTGTGCAGTTTTGCGTGCTCTTTAGTTTTATTGAGCATCGTTTACTGTCTGAGAAAATGAGAATTTAACAATCATCTGTTTGAACTTATTTTATACGTTATTATTCATTTTTATCTATAGGCGTGAGAGATGAATTCCTTTGGAATGAAACTTTACAACTAGTCAAAATGAGAAACATCACAAAATAACTGGTTTAGCCTGATTATTATTATCATCATCATTATTTTCAATCCAAACTATATGTTGAAGAATTGACATTTCATATATATTAAAAGGGAACATCAAAGTCATGCTACAATTGAATATAAATAAATTTTTGGACAGAAAATTAAAGCCGTAGCCATGACACAGGAAAGGAAAAGGAAGCGATAGCGAGCAAACCATTTTTTTTTTTAATGCACGGTCGCAGACAAAATGCCACTCCCTGTGACCTGGAGGCTGGAGTGCGGAAGCAGGAAAACATCATGAATTAATCATGGCCAGGCAACGTTTCTCATTACAGCCTCACACATTCTGGCAGCTATGGGTCATGCTATGCCATTTCCAGGCTCAACTCAGGTGAGATGTGAAAGAATGTCATGTAGTGTTCAAGCGACTCCACTGAGTTGTGATGAGCTGATTCTTTTACATTTAATTATGAGGCACATTGCATTAAAAGAAAACGACACATGGTTGTATGGCAAGAGACGGCGCACCTGTGCCATCCGAGCACTCTGTAATAACATTAAAAAGCAGAACGCACAGCATGAGGAAGCCGAGCAGTCCATAGCCGTCTTTTGTCGTCGCAGCTTGAGAACTTTATCGCGCATACATTAATGCCGCGAACAGATGGACCTACCGCAGAGGAGCTTTGCTGTTACAGCTGCGACTGAGATGACAGTTATCTCTCCGTAGCGGATACACGCTGTAGAACGGAATAGACACTGATTGCTTTGAACGGATCATTACTGACCATCAAAGTTGAACTTAATTGCTCGGAGCCATTCTATTTTTAGCGGCGTGTTCCTCTCAGAGGTTAGGGAGGTATGCAAACACTGATAAAAGCCTGACCTAAAAACATGTGTTTTGAATACAAACCCTGAAACTGGACAAACATGGCATACGTAATAAATGTTAGAAGCTCATTTTGAGTGATGCTGGGTGAAACTGTTCCACTCCAGTCCTGTAGGTGGCAAACTTTTACAAAAAGTAACTTTTTTTTTAACCTTTTCAAAAAAACTTGAACATGAACTAATAATGTTCACTATTTAACTACATTTTTGTCTTATCAGTGTTCGTGCCAGAACTAAACATGAAAATAAATAAATGTACAGTAGATTTGACTGTTATCATTAACAATCATTTGGTGATCAAAATTTTAATTTGAACATCTGCATTTATGTTGTACCAACCTGGCGTTGCAAATTGATTCTTTTTTTTTTCTACATTTCTCCCATTTTAAGCAGTTTAAATCGATCTTCTCTAGCCTATGTAACACCCACCCTTCTGCACCCCTCTATTCGCACTTTCCGGAGGGGAACACACTACTGAAAGAGTTCCTGTAATAACATACAGCAAAGGCTTGATAACGCTAATGGAGCAATAACATCTAGAAATCTACTCAAGATTTTATGTGTATTCTCCCAGGAACTGTAACATTCACCCATGCATATAATTCCACTTAGATTTGGTTGGAAAGGAGCATTAATAAATTAAGTTTGATAAGCTGGGAAGGGACACAGTGTGCAACTTATGTTTCCTGTAGCCAAACACTTAAAAATATATATTTAAAGGATGAATACGGTGTTCTTCTTGAGGTTGAGAGAACTCAGTGCACTAAGCCAACAACTGCTTGGCTGCAGGGTCATTACTAGAATCATTGCTGGAATGACCGATGCAGGGCTTGATGACCGACACCATGAGAACAAAATTTAGATGTCGGCGGGGCGAAAGCTCCCTGACACCCAGTGAAGATTAGCATCTGGTAAAACTTTTACTCTGACACTATAAGCCAAGGGCTAACAGTTGTAGATACTAATATTTTAAATGTGTCCCTCATTTGAGTAATTCTCCGTTATCAGTTCTCTTTGTTCTGGGAATCAAGTGTGATATTTTAGTGAAGCTAAGCTAATTGAAGGGCACCGCTTTTAAGGAAAATCCCTTTGCGAATCAAGCATAGGTGAGAGAAGCATATCATGATTGACCATACTAAATGATGATGCTATGAAATGACCATGTGAAGCCAAGAGAGCTCTTCCAGATGTCCAGACATTTTAGCACAGTTTTGGTATCAGTGGCTGTTGGAGAATTGCTATTTTCACTACTGGCCTTCTACTTTTATCAGTGCCCACCAATTGGCTAGCGACCTGTTCAGGGTGCACCACACCTCTCGTCCAAAATCGGCTGGGATAGGCTTCAGCACGCCCGCAACCCCTGGTGAAAATAAGAGGTACAGAGTATTCAATGATTTTACTGGTCCCATCCATCAAATCTCTCTCTGGCCATACATGCATCAAACTGGGTATCAAAACAGATGGATACCCATTGAATTGCATGAAGAAAAAAAAAATCTCTCTTGTTGTTTATAATTATGCCCATTCCCCCAGTTAGATTGATATTTAGGGGGAAATGATTCCGTTTTTGTATTTACAACCCTGAGATTATTTCCAAAAAATGTGAGTCACAAATCATTAAGACACATGTTAATATTTAATACAAGTTCAAAGCTTGCTCGCAAATGTTGGCGATGATGTATTATGAAGCACCCAAAGTGACTCCCACTCCAGAGCTGCTCTACGCATTGCTGTTCCCACCATGTAAACATCTGCCTCCTGCAAAATGCCAGCATTAATTTTTCATTTAGAAACTTCTAAGAATAGGTTTTTACCACTATGGAAAAGAAACACACTTCCATGGGTGAAGTACCCAATTTTGCTACATCTAAACTGTGATAATGGGGGAAATAATCAACTTAAGCCTTGATAAGGCAACATTTTTTAACATCTGCGGTAAGACCCGTAATCCATAACAATTAAAAAAAAAAAAAACATTTGTGTGATCTTACTGTGTGTAGTGTCTTTGCGATGACCAAGAAAGCAAAAACATTTCCGTTAATGAAATAAGATAAAAATGAAAACTAACTGAAACGGCATCTTACAGTTATAAAACTCTCTAAAACTATAGTTATAGCCAAATGGTCCTTTTTCTTAATCAATAATATCATACATGAACTTTTGGGGTTCATGTTTTTTTTTTAATGTTATTGCTGTACATCCATTTATCAGCTTGTTTTCTGAAGCTGAGCCGTGATTGGTCGTTATCTGAGCCCTGAGCCACTTCGTTGTCATCTTCAGTCGACAGAAGTGACAAAATGGCCGCCACCTGAACTAGCTAAAAACGGGTGGATTTCTCATATTCCACAAACGCAATATTAATCAAAATGCCGCGTTTAGACTAGTGGGCCAACAAAGAACATATTCGGGAAAAAAACATGTTTGGGTTGAGCACAATTGCAAGTCATTAGTACAATTATGTTAATAATGGAATTTCACAGCTGCTTGAGATGTGAATAAAACCTTAACCTTAAATTGTCATAAGAATGGGATTGTTGACTTTTTCCCGTGTTTACGCGCGGGTTTTACACTGAGACATAGGCTAATTATGTACAGTAGCTACTGTGCGATAAGAGTGCAGTTAGAACAAGCACATACTGTCAGGGAGAGGAATTCCGGGTAGATGGTGTGGTTGTAATGTGCAGCCACTGAGAGTAATTCATAGCACACACTCAGTAACTATGTCTGCCATTCAAAGACATCACATTACTGCCAAATGGGCTGCTTATAAAATCCCATCTCTGTTATTCATTAGCTCACATGGAAGAGGGCCACACACTTTGTAACAGCATCACAATGACAGACCAGAATCTCTCCACCATCACTTTTAAATGCAGATCAATTCATAACTATAGTCATCGTCTGAACTGCTAGTTTAATGTGTGTTTTGTAGCATGCTGCATAATATGCAATTGGACTCATTTGTGTTAGATTGGGGCCTCTTTGACACATAATTAAATAGTGGACTTGAGCTGATTTGTTTATTGCTGTGACTTTTTCACTTGCCAATTGAGGCCTTGCATTTTCACCCTTTTAAAAACTTAAAAATAGGTACGATCAAGTTTGCCACACATGTCGAGACACTGGATTTGATGAAACAAAGTGATATAAAGTGGCAAAGTATATTGATTTGTATTATTGTAATCTGCACTTGAGTTTGTGCCTTCACGGTATTTTCATTCATTTTTTCATTTCAAGTTTATTTGAATAGGGACAGATGCCAGAACATAGTTGAATGAAAAACAAACTCCAATGCACAGCACAGTATAGTGTCAGTATAATATATACTTATGTTTACATCACACCTGTGTGGCATAATTATGCTGTCATGGTGTGCGCTTAAATTGCACATCAAAAATATTTAGCAAGTTTATGTCTTTAATTGTAGTAGATAAATCGTCTGACATATGAATTAATGCTTCATTTACCGTTAGTTCAGTATTCTATAATGCATAACAGATCTGATTGTTTGTTGTAATAAAGATTCATTGTTGAAAGATACATTAGAATAGGACCTTGAAAAAAAAAAACATCGCAACTCATATTGCAATTGCAATTTCGGGGAAAAATAAAATCGATATTAGATTATTTTCCATAATCTTTCAGCCCTAGCGCTGGGCTTGAAAATAACGGCCATGGTCTGCTCTGAGTTTGACCAACCCCTCGCCAAATCTGATCAAACAGTTTCAAACACTAAAGCAATAGCAATGCCGCGAGTGCTCCTGTAAACAAACCCGATTTGCACTTTATTGAATTAGTTTCAGCAAAAGGAATGGTGGCACTCAAAATGGAAATGGCAAGAAAAATGGACAAGTGTGACAAATGGTAGATGTAGAAGAAGCTGCGGGCATTTTGCTCGTCATTATAGTACCAGCAAAAGTCACAATTTCAGCATTAGCCATTTTCTGTAAATTGAAACTCCATTCCACTAGACTGGATGATAAATAATGTGCGGATGTTATTTTCTGCTTCCTACACCCCTTCACTAATTCATGAAGAGAAACTTTGGTATAGGATTTGCCAACAGATTTCAGGTCACGAAGGAACAGTTCAAAGTGGCAGCTCAGTTTCCACAGTAACGACAAGACCCAAGCTCGCATCTATACTTAATCTGCTTTCAATCAAAGTTTGTCCACCGTCTATTAAACTAATTGGATTTGGGTTTATTTTTCTGTATGCAAGTCGTCTGGTAAAACTGTAACACACCTGTAGGTTGATTTGCTTATTAATTAATTTAAGATACTCAACATGTTATGTATGTGTATATGTTATTTATATCTATATAGCAGTGGTTCTCTATTTTCTTTCATGCGCCCTAGGAAGATAAAAAACATTTCGCGTCCGTACTGTGTGTGCGCATGCACAAACACTATACCTTAGAGCACGGGTGTCAAATTCAAGGCCCGGGGGGCCAGATCTGGCCCGCCACATTTTATGTGGCCGCATACGT
Organism: Filicampus tigris; assembly: GCF_054856515.1. Classification (NCBI taxonomy): domain Eukaryota; kingdom Metazoa; phylum Chordata; class Actinopteri; order Syngnathiformes; family Syngnathidae; genus Filicampus; species Filicampus tigris. The sequence continues at coordinate 3,309,097 of NC_141223.1, read as the reverse complement.
GCGCACACACATTACATTAACATGTTTCTATTAGAGAGTGCCAAAGCCTCATTGAATTAATTAAAAAGAGTATTGATTATGTGAATTTATGTCATTCTATTATACATATGTCACGTATGCAAATTGTTCAACTCATGATGTTAATGGTTAATCCAAGACAAGTGAGGATGGGAAAAATAATTTATCACTACATGTTGCTGTTCGTCAGAACAATCCGTCGTAGTGTTTAACATTGATGCATGCGCCTTTATCAGCAGTTCCAAACCAAAGATTTAAACTGCATGGATTCATATGTGGCGGCACGGTGGTCGACTGGTTAGCACGTCCGCCTCACAGTTCAGAGGTCGTGGGTTCGATCCCGGCTCCGGCCTCCCTGTGTGGAGTTTGCATGTTCTCCCCGTGCCTGCGTGGGTTTTCTCCGGGCACTCCGGTTTCCTCCCGCATTCCAAAAACATGCATGGTAAGTTGATTGGATACTCTAAATTGCCCCTAGGTGTGATTGTGAGTGCGGATGTTTGTCTCTGTGTGCCCTGCGATTGGCTGGCAACCAATTCAGGGTGTCCCCCGCCTACTGCCCAAAGACAGCTGGGATAGGCTCCAGCACGCCCCGCGACCCTTGTGAGGAGAAGCGGTACAGATAATGGATGGATGGATGGATGGATGGATTCATATGTCGGTCTGAGGTTTTAGAAGTGGATCCCTAAAGCGAGCGATCTGCTCTTTGTTTGATGAATCTATCAGCCAGTGAACAAATCATTTTCTGGCTTCTGGGGGGGATTTCAATTTATGCTGAAAAGGTTGCTGAATACGTTAAACTTTTATTCCTTTGTCTCCAGAGTCGACATACACACAGAGGCAACCTGCTGTCTGCACAACGCTAAAAATGTCCTTTAATAAGCCATCGGGGTGGAAGTCGCCCGTGTAAAACTTCACAATATAACAGCGAGGGTCTTCTCAATTTTGACCTTATTGCTAACTTTGGGAAAAATGACCTTATATATTGTACAGACGGAGCGAGCATGGATCAAAGCAAAATGAAGCAAAGATTTACATCATTCCCATTCATTATAAGAATTCAATAACCTCATTTGACATGGGAAGACGAGATGTCAGACAACAAAGAATCCCAAACTAATTAAAGGCTCTATCTCTGATGCTTTCACTGGCATCAGAGATATAAATTTTTACACTCAATGTGCAGCGTCAGTGTCCGTACTAATGATGAGTCTATCAAGTGGCTGACCTTCACAACTAACACTCCTTGTTAAAATGCAATGCTAAGTAAGTAAAAGGGAACGAGCCTGACTTGCCTTCATTTCATCAATTACAATAATTACAAAACAGGATATGCTCTCTGCATGTGCACCAAATTAAGTCTTTGGTTGATGGGAGCTTTCACCCAATAGCAATGCTATTAAATGATCACAAAACCATTACAATTGCAAATAAGACTTAGCCAGCTTGGGTGCCAAGAGGTGTTCCCATCAGGCTCCTTCACAATTAGGAAAAGCAAATCAGCGTCCGTGTGCAAACAGCTACATGTACTTAAATAATATGCTGAGCCTTTCCATATGTACGCCAAGAAAAAGAGATTCAATATCTCTCTGAGGATCTCAGCTTTGTCTGCTCATTAGTCACAGGTGGAGAAAGGATTTTTTTTTTTCTACCTCAGTGTGATCCGTGTAGTTTTTCTGAATTATATTTTCTGTTATTATAGACTCATTAGCTACATTGAACAGAGTCCCTGACTAAAGTATGCTATCGATTAATGGTTGATAAACAAACAAGAAGTCAATGAGGTGAGAGACAGAAACCATTCATCATGTGAGTTATAGAACCTTTCTCAGTCACTTGTTGTCGCACGAGGCCCATTCGCCGATGAGCTTCTTCGGGGCGCAATGCACATAAATCCATGGCAGTGCAACCTATGGAAAGCCGTTTCTTACGTGTGTGGGATGTGCAAGGGATGTCGCTCCATCGCCAGAAATGCTGTCTCCCATGCTTAGCCATTAGCACCTGTCACATATTGCCAGCAATGGTGGGAGTCAGTCGCCAAACAAACAACAGGGAGACGGGGGTTGCACTGCAGTGATGGCTGTATTTATGGCACTTGTTCCCTAATGCTCTTTTTTTTTTCTACTAGTGTATATCATCTATAGCCGCTCCTACATAGCTGTGTAATGCTACACACACAGACACTCAAATTTCAGGCATACCGCATGCACACTTCAACCACAAATGAATGATGAATATTCAGTACGAGGGCAGACTTGGGACGGTTTCATTGGTCGTGAAAAAGTTGTGAAAAGACTGGGTAAATCGATTGATGGCTTGAAGCTTGTCAATAAAAAATCAATTATGAACATTTTTTTGACCAGTGCTATTAATAGTAGATCTGTGCCGGACTTTAATAGGTAGCAACCACTTGATTTTATTTTCAAATAGTCCCACATTTTTGTGTCTGAAATGCAAATGAAACACGGAATACGTGTCTTTTGTAATAAGAGAGTTAGATTGCACAGCTGAGTGTAATGAGTGATCATTGTGCACATTTAACCTGTCCAGTTAACAAAACACTTTGCAATTATGGCCTGCAGCATGCATGAACATCTGCCGCAGTGCACGGCCCCTTGAAGCAGCAGCAGTGGCCGCATTAATGTTGTCTTATGGCTGTCTTTGGCACACATTCAAAAAGCAACGAGCTGGACGTAACTATCGAAATTACTACTGGACATTATGCACGTGTAATGGCAGCTAATATATATTTTTTCCCAATTCAGGAGTAAAAATAATCAAAACTACTTTCATTCAAACCTCATGATAACAGATACAAATTATGCATTGTGCTTGATAGTTGCTTACACATTTACCAGAAGCAAAATAAACTCCATTGGTTGAGATGAGGGAGTACTACTGTCATTTGTGATTAACTAAATGACATAGCTGAACTACGACATAAACGTCACCTCTTGGCTTTAACTAGGCAACCAGGCATAAACGAGTCACTGGATAATTACGGCAGTGATTAGTTTGTTTAGTTAGAAATAGTTAAAGATTTAGCGTAATCCTGCTTCCTAACAAACAAACAAAAAAACAAAGGCGTACACCCTGGAGTGATTGCCGGCCGACTGTATGGCACACAGACAAACATCCATTCAAACTCGCATTCACCCATTCATTTAGAGGCAGGTGTGCTCACCACTCGCACACCGCTAAAACTCCAACGTTGAAAAAAACATTTCGGCAGTAGACCTATGTATAATGGCTGTAAAAGTGAATATGGAAACGTTCACTGTCGAAAGACTAGTCCCCTTAGAAAATGACTCAGAAGTGACACTAATTAGGCAAAAAGACTGAACATTTGGAAAGGCGCTCTCGCAAAAGGTCATGTGGTCCGATGAGTCCAGAGTTACACTTCACCAGAGTGACGGCCACATCAGGGTAAGAAGAGAAGTTGATTTTGCATGTCAACAAATTAAAGGAGTTTGAAAATTAATCAGAAAAAGACCCATGCATGTTGATAAACAACATAGGCCTAACTTCTTAATATTTTGGGTCAAATTGACTATATATTTTAGATTCGAATTCATGGCAATTCAACAAGGGCTGTTGAGTCCTAAAGCAATTTTTTTGCAAAATAAAGTCTCTATGTCTGGACACAAAATGGGGTCAATGTGGCTTCTATTAACACCTCCAAATACCAGTCAAGTATGCCAAGTGCGCTAAGCTTCTGTAGCCTTTCATTTTTATGAGGGAGTGGGCATGCAGGCGATTAGTGCAGGAATGTTAATAAAGGTTGTTTATTAACAGAGGTATTTCGAAAGGGATCTACTTTTAACATCGGCAAAATGAGTGTTGGGAGCTATTAAACAATGGAAACCAATGTGAGACACAAGACACTGTTGCTTGAGATTAGTTATTGGCACATAGTCACATTTTGGACTTTTTTGGGCATGCAAGTAAAAAGACACGTCCACATGAACGGATCTAAAAGATGATAATAATAATTGTCTCTTTCACACCACAATCTTGGAAAATTGCCTAAAATATGAGCTCCAGGATTAGCCTGCTTTTATAAAGCAACTAGTGAAGGAACGATTTGGTCGTAATGGTCGGCTTTCACACAGTTAACGACATCCTGTCCATCCATTTTCTATACCGCTTTTCCTCATTAGCATTAGCTCTAGAGTGAATTAGAGCCTATCCCAGCTGACATTGGGTGAGCAGGGGTCACTAAGTCCGGTCCTCAAAGGGCACCTATCCTGCATGTTTTCCATCTCCCCCCCGCTGCAACACACCTGATTGAAATGATCATCTCATCAGCAAGCTTTTCAGAAGCCTCATAACGATACAGATCATTTTAAACAGGTGTGTTGCAGCAGGGAGGGATGGAAAACGTTCAAGATAGGTGCCCTTGAGGACCGGACTTGGTGACCCCCTGACCCTAGAGCAGTGGTTTCCAATCACGGTACCGGGCCACGGCCCATTACCCCCCTCCCCACCCCCAATGCTGGCATAGATAGATGAACAAAGATATATTGGTAATTAATGTGTATACATTTTCTGAAATGATATCAGTTTCCCTTTTCTTTGGTGCCACTCTATTTCGCCCATTGTTTACCTGTTTAGCGAAAGTTCAACGTGTCGGCATGCGACCTAAATTTTGACGTAAAAATGAAACGATTTTCGGACTTGTAATCATTTACCATGTCAATCATTTGTCATTGGGTGATCGAGGATGCGGAGGCGGAACTTCCGCCGACATATGCGACGGATGTCCGCCTTCTGCCGTGGAGGTATACGGCTACTTTTCAGTTTACAACCATGCGTTGATGATGGTTACGCAGCGCGAGAAGAAGCACAACATGGATTCATCCGTTCGTCCATGCCAAGACCATTCGCACTCAGAAAGTAGTACTCAAATCGAGACACATTTTGTGCATAACTCAAATTGTTCAGGGACATTCGTAACTCGAGGGTCCGCTGTATGTGTACTGGCTCAGTAAAGGTTTGCGAACACTAAGTATATGTTCCACTGTACAGTAGATCTAATAAAATTTTGTGCAAACTAAAGGTGGGAAACAGCTTTGGAAACAACACTCACGCTCCGATTATAACGCTGACTTGTTAATCAGGTCAAATCAATGTTCTGATTGAAGCTTTGTTATGAGGATCATGGTGAGTAACATGCGTGCGTGTGCAGGTCTGAGTAACACACTATTGTTTTGGGAGCAAACTTCCCTAGATTGAAAAACTGTCCGATTTGTATTTTCTTAAGGAAATCAAACAATATGCGTCCTACGGCGTCAGATGTTTGGGAGAAGCCAGAACATTGTGTGGTGACTTTTATCATAAGAAAGGATGGCCTGTATCCAAGTCACCTGATGCTAATCCTCAGTTACAAACAGAGCACAAAGTGGGAAAAGAAGTCCCGATTCTGTGAGTCGTTCTGCTCTCTGCGTTTCAACTCACACGGTGACATCAGGAAGGTTATTCAACATTTATGACTTTGTTAATGTGTTCCTGTTTCGAGGCAAAATCAAACGTGTCGATGCATCTTCATATTAGAGACAGTCGTAAATCCTTCTAGCAAGCCACCGCTGTTGTTTAGCGTACTGCAGAGAAAAACAACAGTGACTTTATTTATGGCTGTTGGCAAGTGAGAAACACTGAAGCGGCACCCTGAATCTTTACCTCAGAATACCTGACTGCTTATGAAGATGAAGCACCTTTATCTCAAGCTTCCCGACAAGTCAAATAAGTCCACTCAGTCGGTGCTGATGAGGTGGCGATCGGGTCAAAGTACTCCTGAGCTATCACATCCCTCCCGGCACTGACCAAACATTTCACCAAAGTGTCACATTTCACTTATTGGCTCATTCACTCAAGCACATTCGAAGCAAACCATGCAAGCAGGACAAATGTATGCGGCATGCGGCTTTCTATTGCTATCAAAAAGCCGCGCGAACAGGAGGTGGCATACGTTACCTTGGTGTGGAGTGGAGGCAAAGATCATCCTGCCATCTGTCAAGCAGATTCACAAAAGGAAGTAAGGCTAGCTCTTCTTCCCTTGTCCCGTTACATGAGAGGAGAGAAGTGTACTTCCAAGAGCGAGGGGGCGGCTGGGGGTGTCCCCCTTCAGACTGGAGCCGAATGCAGAAGGATGCTCTCCTCGAGGAGTCGCAGCCTCCTCCTGCGCTCGTTGCTGCTCATGCACAATGCGTCCCTCTCACCATAGTCTCCAGCCTCCTTTCTCAGCTCCCTCTCTCCCTCTACTTCCTCATCCTGCTCTAGTCCAACTCACTCATTCACTCACTCACTCATTGAGGCAACCACGGAGCAGAGCACGGTACACACAATCATATGCAAATGGCGAAAAGGCGGACAAAAACACTCCTGTTAGCTCAGTTATCTAAAATCCTCTTGTACACTGGAACACGTGTTTGGTGATGGTAAAAAAAAAAATTGCAGATAAGTTTCCCATTTCCTGTGCAACTAAACCAGATTCTGAATATGGATGACCAAAAAAAAAAAAAAAAAAAAAAAAAAAAAGACTTATTGCGTGGAAGCACTGTCACAGAATGGACGATGGTTTAATTCTTTGAACGAAGCAGATGTTATGACTCATCTTTCATAAAGAAGAATTCCCAGAGCCGGGTTCCCTGCGACGGCACAAACATTTAATACAGTATACGTTATGTGAAGAGGCGCATGGATTGGATGCTCTGTAGGGATTTGCTATTTTGAGCTCCTCAGTTGTGATGCACAACCATAGAAAGAGGATGCTCTGTTAGGAGAATCTCGTCTAAAAGTACATCACTCCCACCCTCCCTTTCACTTGCCTCCACGTCTCCACTGGTACCGCTTTTCTCTCCGTGCAGAAAATGTCCACTCTTTAAGGGGATAACAGCGGGAGGGAGGCAAGGGGCGAGCGATGGAGTTGTCTTGGATAAAAATAGTCATGCAGTGACCCAAGCCATTACAAGAGAGCAGGCTGGGGTCCACTTGGCAGCATAATAACAGGTTGACAGAGAGCACATTTCCATTTTCTTTCTTTCTTCTTTTTTTTTTCTTTTTTTTTTTTTTTTTTTACACACCTTGATGAAGTTCAACACTTAAGTGTTCAATTAACAGAGGTGGGTTTGCTTGTATGTCATTCACCGCGGCCACCTTGTCTGTCATTGTTAGTCCGTTCGTCGTTATTTTAAACGCGATTCCGCCATCGCTAAATTACACTTCGTCACCACTATTTTAGGACCATGAGATTTCTTCTTCTTCTGTACTGTGTTGACGACAGCCAATCGGCGTTGAGAACGTACAACTTACTAAGTCACATGAATCGACCGCAGCAGTTAACTTCGCCACATCAGCTTGCACAGTAGCAAGATGGTTTCTGTGCTCGTTAGCGTACTGCTCCAAATCACGAATAGTTCCACTCCGTAGTGCGATTGATTCTTCCGGTTTCAGAGTGGTCGAGACTCGAAACTGCCTTCTTGACCTGCTCAGGTATCATACACTCGAATTTGGTGACAATCTCCGTTCATTGCTCAGCCATCAATATTTTTGATGAAGCACAGCATCTCGTCATTGGCCTCCGGCTTCTCAACACAACATATTAAATTTAATACAAAAATAACTAAATAAGAAAGCTAATTAAAGGTGAGTGTTCTTAAAGACTGTTTTATTGTTTTAAAACATTGCTCATACAAAACAGAGTTTTTAAAAGACATTGGAACTAGTTAACACAAATATAATTAATCTGCAGTTAATGAGTTCATCTAGTCTTCTTATATGTTCAATAATTCGTTATTGAATGAGTTCATCAAGTCTTCTTATATGTTCAATAATTCGTTACTGAACATATGAGACAAGATTAACTCATTAACTACATATGCGAAGGTAGCACCACCTGACGAAGAGAACTTAAAAACTCCTCCTGAAGAATATGGCAGTTGATGTCGAAACTAGTCGAGGTAAAAAACAAACAAAAAAACCCTGCATCGTCTTAAGAAAAGGGGAAAAACTAATTATGGAATAATCTGAACGTGGCATTCAGTTATGAAATCCAAACAAATCAGAACACATCACAAATTAGAATATGTTTGAATTGAGTGATTCTGCTGTAAATCAAACGTATTCGTCCACATAATTAACAAATAATCCGTTTAATATCCTGCTGCTTTGCTTGTGCGAGGGAAGGTCAACGTTTTGTAATGCTTGCCGTTTCGCATACTTCATTATAACGTACTCTGTGTAATTAACCTTTAAAGTGGTGATGATAATGTTCCTCACTTTCACGCCTAAGCAAACATAAGGTCAGAGCGGCAATAATTTTATTATTTTTCAAGATTTACATTTTGGAATATGATAATTACGATAATTGATAAGAGCAAAAATCGCAACAAGTGTTTTTACATATTTCACATTACGAGGACATGGTGTACACTACAATATATGACATTAATTAAAGAAATAAACCCAGGTTCATAAACCCAGATCTTGCTGACTTTGCAGTAGCTGTGCATATATTTTGCATGGATGGGTTTAAAAATGTGTCAGCAAATGCTCTGCTACTGCAACCCACCGTCTCTCAAGCTATTTTTCTTTTTCTTTTGAAATTTCCGCTCCTTTTTCTCAGATGACCTATGGGTTGTGCCTCTCTCTATTGCATCTGAAGAGATATGCCATGCATAAAATATTAAGTCCAGCACATAATTCAGATCTTGTTCAGCTTCAGGAAGTGAGTGATGAAAATATGATAGGCTTTACAATGCCCAACATTACTCATTGTCTGCTTTTATGTCAACTGAAGTTGATCCAAATAAATACCAGATAAACCCACTTCATTCCAGAGCTGGGCATTTTACTACAAATTGAGTGTCTGTTATTTACCATCTGTCAGCAGCATGGGTACCCTTCCTTCTTAAGTCATTCAACTTTTTTTCCGGGGGGGGGGAAATAATACCAACTACAGGCCGGTCCGCCTCTAATTTTAAATGGGCGTCCGTCGGCGATTCCGACTTAACTTTCACTAGACCCCCGCTAGTCTCAACACAGCATTTTGATTACATTACGTTCGTGGAATGTGAGTTAAGAAGCAAAATCCACCCGTTTTTATCCATCTCAGGGGGCGGCCATTTTGTCACTTGCTGTCGACTGAAAAATGACTTCAGGGCTTCGGTAACAAGCGATCACGTTTCATCTGTTTTCTGAAGCTGAACCGTGATTGGTTGCTAGGACAAAATGGCCACCCCCTGAGATGGATAAATCAGCATATCAAGTTTAGACTAGTGGGGCTGAATAGAACATATTATTTTTGTAAAGATTTCTCGGGGGGTTCAATTCCCCTTCAACCCCTACGTGGTGAAAAATGTATGACACGTATGACAACATTGCTTGCTTGTATCCTTTTTGTGTGTATTTTCTGTTTGCAATCTGACAGGATTGTCGAAATGGTGAGGTTAGTGACCCATTTGGCATTCGTAAATTGAGCATATGCTGACGTTTGCACTAAAAGTGTGTGCATAGGTGATTTTTAAAAGGTTAAAACATATCAAATGCTGCGTGCTTGAATCCACGTGAATGCACCTCGACAGGAAAACCGCGTCATGACTTACTTTTCTAGCCACGAAACCTCAGAGGCATACAGTAACAACTTGGATGGATGGATGAACTGTGAAACACGCACTTAGACCGAAGACCGCGTACTTCCTGTTTGTCAATGTTGCTTTGTTCTCTGATGGTCAGAAGTGGTGGGTACAAGCCTCAAATCTCTGTAATTACAAACGTCGGCATTATGTAGCAGGATGTCATACAACCAAGCTGCTTTATGGTCTTGGTTCTTGACAGGAAGACCTCTGTCTATATTAAAGAAAAGCTCCAGTCATCCATTCATCTGTACCAATTACCCTCAACCTTCATAAATATTTGCTACTATAAGAAGTAGGCACAGCAACGTAAGAATTATTTTATTATTTATTTAAGAATTATTAGGCACAATAATTTTTGCCCCAAATTTTGGCAGACGACGCATTCTGTTTGTACTTTAAAATGCTCTTCCATAACCTGTAAACATTGATTCAACCAAATCAAAAATATTCCATGTGCACAATCGTCTTTTATTTGCTCACTTTGGGGATACAATTACATCATCGCTTGATTGAGATGACAAAGCTCCACGGAGGTGCTGAACCCTTTTATAAGACTGACATTTATTTGTGGGTAGAACTTACTCTCTCTGTGAGTGCTTTAACTACACGCTTACATGCAAACATGTCCAAGGAAGGGGAGATTTGGACCATAGCGGTGAGATAGGAGAGAAAATCGGAGTGTGTGTGTCTGATGGCAATGTTAGCATGTTTACAGTCCAGTCCAGAAGCATTTGGACAGTTGAATATTAAATAAAACAATCAAAATGCTTGGGGATGCAATTGTAGTCATGTTTTGTTTTTTTTATACTTAAAAACATGCATTTTCGAAGAATGACAACGACTTTGTGCAGAGTAACTCAATTTTCGGATGATCAAAACTAATAGATACCCTATGTATCTATGCTCCCGATGGTTTGAGTGGCAAATATTTTTGTCCAAATACTGTACTATTGCGGCCCTGCAAATATATGCACACTGCTGTACTTAGCATAACATGGCTGTAACCACTAAATGGTCAATTCCATATTATTCTTAAATCACACTTCAATCACTTATTGTTTTATTTCAAATTCTTTGTGGCGGCATGTAAAAACAAAAATTATTATGTTGTGAAACAAACTGTGGGCTATGGCATTTGGGTTTTGCTCTACCAGGATGAGAGCAATTTAACAGTGTCATTAAACTTAAATACCGCGCTACATCGATTAAATAAATGGACTAGAACAACAGTATGCACACACTATGTTTATTTGTCAAATAGACAGAATAGCCTAGAGGTACTATAAGCCACCCAAGCTAGAATTTTTAATTACAATTTGTGCCTTTCTTTTTTTTTTTTTTCCAATAACATTTGTCATATTTACAGGGAGGAAATACCTTTTCTGAAAATGTGCAGACAATACACAATTCTTTATTCATAAAGTGTGTGTGCGTGTGTGTTCTGTTATTGTGAGGAGTGAACTATGCTTTGGTTGATCTAACAAAGTTTAAGATGAAATTTGAAAGGGTGTATGACATGTCCAATCAATTTTTTTGAAATACGAAATGAGTTCAAGGTTCAAGTTTCAAGGCGACTTGAATAAAGCAAGCTTTGAAGGAGCGGAAGAAGAAGAGTAATGCTGTTGTGCCACCATGTGGACAAAACCCGCAACAGGGTTTTATATCGCAGCGTCTAACCAGTGTTCTTTATCAAATGTTTATCAGTATTCACGGTTTCACGTATATTAATCCTTAATCCAAGATTTATTGTATACCTTTAATCACAGCATATAATGCTTTCACGCTATGGTGCATCCGGAAAGTATTGACGGTGTTTCACTTTTTCATTCTCATGGTCTGAGAGTCTTTCAGGTGCCTTTTGGCAAACTCCTGGCGGGCTGCCATGTACCTTTTTTGTTGTTGTTGAGGAAATGGCTTCTTTTTGACTGCTCTACCATACAGGCCTGATGAGCGATTGTCCTTCTGGATTTTTTACCTCTTGCCACAGAGGAACGCCGGCGCTCTGACGGAGTGACCATCAAGGGCTCTTGGTCACCCACCTGACTATGGCCTCTCCCCCGATTGCTCAGTTAAGACGGCGGACAGCTATGGTAAGAGTCCTGGTAGTTCAGAACATCTTTCATTTACGTACGATGGAGGTCACTGTGCTCATTGGAACCTCCAAAGCAGCAGGAAGTTTTCTGTACCCTCCCCCAGATTTGTGCCTTGAGACAATCATGTCATGATTGTCTACAGACAATTTGACGTCATGCTTGGTTTGTGCTCTGACATGCACTTAAGGGACAATATATAGACAGGTGTGTGCCTTTCCAAATCATGTCCAATCAACTGATTTTAATCACAGCTGGACTCCAGTTAAGCTGTAGGAACCAGCTGGAAGCATGATGCACAACATGTTATGACAACAGTAATGATAGAAAAAAAAAAACATTCAACAAATGATGGTAGAGCGTGATTCGAACACATGGCTGATAATAACACTGAATACAATTGGAATGAAAAAAAAAAAAAAAGTACTGTACTAACTCCGGTATACTGGAATTAATATGACGAGATTTTACCGGTCTATAATAATTCATGCTTGCCTTGCCATGCTGCACACAAGCAGATTTTTAAAGCACAGCATTGCATGTACTCAATATGCTCACTAATTGGACTGGAGTCTACTTTTCATTGGTAGATAATTAATGTGACACTTGAGTGTGAGCTAAGGAAATATCTCGGGCGGGGCTTTGCTGAGCCATGACCCGAGAGACTGCAGTTTATCTTGAGCCTGCATAGGAAGGAGATAGGAAAGGAGAAGGAGACTAACTCAATGTCCTTGCATTTGCTCATTAACCAAGGACCTTAGCAGGGACAGCCTCTAAGGAGATGCTCTTGGTTGGGGGGCGGGAGGGGAGTGGGGGGGGGGCTTAGTTGTGCAGTGAGGATGGAGATGCCCATAGACTATTTCTTCAGACTATGAACTTTGGCACATTTTGATTTTTGTGCCGGTTCAAGCCTCCTTTAGTGTGTTTAAGGAATTTGGCAGACAGTGCTGCGCCATGCTGGGCGATCTGGTGAATTGAGGGCATATTCCAAAATATATTGCAGAATATCACAGATTTCCGACGGAGCTTTAGCACCCCCTAGCCCCGGTGTAGTGCCATCCGTTAATGTGCCCTAATGAGTTGATGGGTGCGTTGTCCACGTACATAAAAGCCACACGGTCACATTTTTTCCACTAAAAGAACCAGTGCAAATCTATATTCATTTATTTTATTTGAAAGATAATCCATTCCTATGAACTTTTCCGCACCACCTGGAGATTGAAATAGACCATCAAATTTTGAATTTCATAATAAATCGTTCCATTCACATACTGCATTTCTGAAATATGGGGTACACCCTGGACCGGTCACAGGGCACTCATATTTATGCCTGGTGGGCAGTTTACTAAAATTTGCCAGTCCTTTTATTCCCATCAGTCTGCAGCCTGGGTACCCTTCCGCTGTCCGTCTATCCGCCTTTTTGTCAAGCCGGATCCAATCGTAATCGCCTATATCGGTTGGTCCGTCTATCATTTTTAAAAAAAGAATACGTCCTTCATATGTGGCCGGACGTGGGGTCTGGAGTCGTCTCTGCAAGTTCCATAGCAGCAGTGTTTACTCGGCACGTTTCTTTCTGAGATATTTGGGCAGAAAAGAAGCAGCACTAACAGGAGTCATATATGCGCGCATGTTGACCATTTAACGATCAATGTGACGTCACGTGGCTAAAAATAGCAGTCCCGCGGCACGCTACTAGGACCCATTACCTAACCAAAAATATGCATGATATAAAATACACAAATCAAGCAGCAAACTTGCAAACCAAACAATAATCATCAGTGTCAGGTTATAGACGCTAACAGACAGTCAAAAATCCACTTCCGCTTATGCTTAATCCGACTTTTTTGGGGTTTAATTTCCCGTTTATTGCCTGCAAAATGGGCATCCATCATAGGCGGATAGACGGATCGGTCCGTCGGCTAGGTTGAATGCCCTCTGCTTATAAACATGTGGAAAATCAATCCACCTAACATGCATGGTTTTGGAGTGTGGGAGGAAACCAGAGTACAAAGTACTAGTTTACCATGATACCTTATTTACAGTCAAGTGAAAATAATAATGCGCGCGCACACACACACACACACACACACATTTCGGCCTATGACATATGGCATAACATAACGCTGAATAAATTGTGGTGTGCGATCCAATAAAGGGCTCAGTTTTATAATCTCTCTGGTTGCATTTTGTTAACTGGTCTGCCTGTTAAACACCAACAGAACGCAATAAATTCAAGCAGGATTATGGCTTTTGTTGTTTGGATTATATGAATCTAATTACCTTGCAGAGGGCTTAACTGCCTCTGTGGCTTATCAGCTTGATTTCCGACGCTGTCACTGAATGCCGGGCCAATTTGCTAGTTTCTTGAGAAAACAGCAGATTAAATGAAGATCTAATACCAAATGAAAATGAATTTGCTCCATAATAAAATCAAAACAGAAGATCACAAACTGCAGTAAGTACGTGGGTCCATTTGCGGGGACGTAACAGTAATAAATCTTATACCTGATGTGCGGGAGGCGGGAGCGCAGTCAATTGGCTGTTTTTTTTTCATTTATTTATTTATTTTTACAAATGCTGGTCTGAAATGCAATACGAATGAATACAAGATATATTAAACCTTTCCTCACACTGTACAGTGCTGGCAAATCTTTCCACATTTAAATGTATCCCTAAAAATCTGTTGCTAATCAATGGTAATTACATTCTGCTCCAATATCAAAAGTTGAATAAAAATAATAGCAACAAGGATATTATGTCCCTCTATTATATACCGGTATGTGACGTAACCTATTTACCTCATGTACATTACTGTAATTATTGCATTCCACAAATATGACTTCAAAATTCATAATGGGGGTTGGATGATTTTGAGGGCAACTGTATATACAGTATGTTATTACAATACAATCAATCTAAATATAAATGACTGCTGCATGTTAGAGGCCTTCTGCCAGTAAACAAGCTCCCACAAATAAACAGATCATGTCGCATTTATTGTTGTTTTGTTTTATCTTTGAAACAAGCGAGCAGAGCAAAAAATTAAAACACTGCATTTGTCATCGGATTTTGTAGTAAGCACTTCCCTATTCCCACAACTAACCTTTTTAACAAGTTTGTCAAACAACTCAGGATGCCGGAAGACTGGAAATGCATCATCAGACTTTCTTTCCCGGCATGTTGGTGATCTGAGCTTTTGCAGGATGAAAAGAAAAGATCAATTTCTCGACTGAGATTTGGAGCGTCCTCATTTAGCAGTCAAAGCCTTGTCTTGAGTCCTCATTAGTGCGCTCATGCGCACGCAGCATTCACGTCGTCATGCAATCACATCATCCACATACAGTACAAGAAAAGCGGTTGGGAATCAGCTGCGGTTGCAAACTGACACAAGAAAAGCCCCACTCATTAATTTGCCATATCAAATGTGGCCTACTTACAGACATTCACTACCTGTTTCTGTGGTGCTCGAAGGGACATTTTGTTTATGCCAACATTTCCTAAGTAGGAGCAAAAACACTGACTCAATGTGGACACTTTTAGTGGTGATTTTTCGGCTTTTAACTCATTAAGGATGGCAGTGCATAACCGTCTTTCTACCCTTAAAGCCCGGAGAGCATAAACGTCGTTTTTTTTTTTTTTTTTTTGGGCCGCCCCCGAGTTGGCTAAAAACGGGTGCATGAACTCTCCTTCCGCAAATGCAATATGAACCTTAACCATTGGACTCGCGGAGGTGCATATTTTTGTAAAGAATGTTTGGGGGTTGACTTCCCCTTTAAAGCGGCTCATGCTGAAAAGGGAAGACGGCAACATTCTGTCATGGTAGCTTCAAAATATACACCGAAAAAAGTTATTTCAATGACATAAACGATCAATTGGTTGAAAAAAAAAAATGAAATGAAATGCATCAGAATATACACGTGACGGTGCCGTGAGCCCGCAGAGGATGTTCTGGAATTCTTTCGAGTCATAATGGCGGACGCCATCGATCGCGGGAGCTTTGAACTGAGTAACGGCAGTGATATAGACGATGCGCTTGTGGACTTTGAACCAGTAGAACCAGTCGAACGTGACATATGGTTAAGATGTATGTTTGTAGATAATCACAATATCGACGTCTTATGTAACAGAAAAGAGGATGGTAATTACCACTCGATTTTTGAAATTAAAAATAGTGCTTTTCTTACGCTGACACTTTATTTTTACATCATCGATTGAAACGGTAAAGATGAATAAACTCGGGCCTGTGTGCAAGCCACATGTCTAAGGTTCTCAAAATCTTTTGGAATTATGTTTCTGTCTGCTACAAGGGCTGAGATATTCATTATTTTGTAGGTGTTGAATTTCTGGGAAAACTTCAGGTTTCCAAGCGTAATTCCAAAGACAACCAACGGTTTTGGGGAGCTTTTGAGCCAGGCGCTTTAAGCTTTAATGGGTTAACTGAATGCCTGCTGTTACTTCTAGCAAGCAGAAGATTTTCTTCAATCTCATTCGTTTTTGATACAGTGTTCCCCCGCTATGTCGCAGTTTATTGTTTGCGCCAACGCTCAAATCGTGGATTAAATCCAAATTTAGAGTTGCTTGCCTTCATTGCAGCACCATGTGGTGTCGCAACATGTATCACAGTACTGAGGTCTACTGGAAGAAATGTATCATCATTAAGAGCAAGTAGAAAAAGCGGAGAAGGTAGCATACCCTAAGATGCAGTACTAGTCATTGTTACTGTTAAGAATATATGCCTGTGAATAATGTTGTATTTTCCGTTTGGATGTGCTGCTGCTCCATGTGTGTTAAATGATTTGTAGGATGGTTTCTAATTACCGTAAAGCCCAAGGAACAAACACACTGAATCAATGTGTGTTATGCCATGGAAAGGAAATGATCAGGGGTGTCAAATCCAAGTCCAGAAAGTAAAAATCTTGCCACAGTTTGGTTTTACCCACAGGTGTAAACGGGCACTCCCCGGGAGTTTGTTTCTGTTAATGATATAGGGAATTGACTTGTTCTGATTGTTTTTTTTAATCCAACATGGATTCCAGATTATAAGAGTTTCTAATGGTTATTGATGGTGTAGTGGTACATTTGCCTGACTATGGTGCAGGCGGTTTGGGTTCAGTATCTACTCAGAGAGGGTGTAAATGCGAGTCTGAATGGTTGTTTCTATATGTGGGTGTAGTCCGCCTTTCACCTGAACTCAGCTGGCATAAACTCCAGCTTCCCTCGACCCTGAACAGGATAAATGGGGGAGGAAAAAAAAAAAAAAAGGATGGATGGATGAATACAAGAATAAGACTTTCTGATAACACAAAGCTATAGCTAACAAAACGTTGCTTTAAAACACCTAAATACACTTCTTCGTTGTGATGAGAGCTGATAGGGAAGCCGTTTTCACTCACTGAAGCACCGTTGCCTCCACTGGGACAGTCATCCGTTTGTGGAGGCAATCAGCATCCCACAGCGTGAGCCTAAGCTGACCTTGTCTCATGCGCAACGATCAGTCAGGTAAACATGACAGACTGCAAGAGTCAAATTAGAACAGCCCATGCAAAATAAAACAAATGAAATGACAGGCTGTAATCTAATTCAAAAATGATGCGTGGTAGCAGAGTGCAGGTCACTGCTGGGTATCAACGATTGATTAACAGACGTGAATCATGCTTGGTATTAAAATTAGACCTTCACCCATGACTACATTTGGTGCAAAAACGAATCTGAAGCTCCTGCAAGAGCTGTACTATGATTACCAGTGGTAAAGCGTTGACTTGGTTGACTTACAAATAAACATTATTAAATGGACAGGCAGTTTTAAGTGCCATTTTCACATTCTTAATTGTACTAGAAAGCTAATTGTTCACTGCATAATACAATAAAATTAAGATAGGAATAAACTAAAACTACCTAACCTTTGAGGATGCTGGATATACACATTTTTATTCGGACATACTAAAAATATAATAGTAAACGTGGACTCTGTTGGTTATGACAAAACAGAACAACAGCCAATTACACTTTAGAAGTGACAGAAATCACAGTGCCAAAGGGATCAGATAACGACCAATCACAGCTCACCTTTTTTTTCCTGAGTTTGCTGTCATTTTCAGTTGACAGCAAGTGGCAAAATGGCCGCCCCCTGAGATGCATAAAACCGGATGGATTTTGCTGCTTAATTCATATTCCATAAACGCAATATTAATTAAAAAAATACCGTCTTTAAACTAGTGAGGCCGCATAGAACAAATTACTGTAAAGGAATTTTTTTGACTTCACTTCCGGTGTATTTTGGGATCTACGTTCCACATAATTACAGTTTTCCTGTTGGTGTTTGATGCCACATAGAATCATGGTTAAATCTCTGATTTTTGAGGCACATTTTTCTCACATTTTCTCTCGGTGAACCCCACTGTTCCACTGTAAAAAGAATATCAAGTGTGTCATAAGCATTTTTCCCCATATCACACTTTCACACATTAAAATATGATCCCCGAGCAGAATAAAGTGTCCTCAGCCCAGAAGCTTTCTTTAGAAAGGACTTGATCGTTAGACAGACCGTTAGCTCCTTCAAGGTACAGAACGCCATCACTGAGCTGTGTAATCTGGCATTGACACAGTTGGCCAGTATCACAAGAGGAAGTGTGAGAGATATAGAAACCAAATTAGTACGTCACATCAGTTCATTTTAGCCTTCAATATGATTTGGATCATGTCAAGTCGACAGGACGGTGCTGCGTGAGCGCGCAATAGTGTCTTTCTTTCACTTTGTTCGACAGCTCTATCAACACGGCACACACTAAATTTATCAATTTTCCCGGCACAAAATATGAGGCTTGGTTAAGTTCAACTGTTTTACTTTCAGTTTAAAAGCTATGGCATTTTTAACCTCACTTAACATTCCCAGTTATCGCCTTGAGGACTCACAATTCGCTTCACTTGAGGTAACAGGTGCCTCCTGCTTTTTGGGTGATCCCCAGTTAAATCGGTACTCCCAAAGACACTTCCACCTCCAGGTGAGGGATGAGAAAGTCTGCATTATATGTGCATCAGTAACAGAGAAGTACTCGCCTGACAACAATCATCCACAGG
Organism: Filicampus tigris; assembly: GCF_054856515.1. Classification (NCBI taxonomy): domain Eukaryota; kingdom Metazoa; phylum Chordata; class Actinopteri; order Syngnathiformes; family Syngnathidae; genus Filicampus; species Filicampus tigris. The sequence goes on along the minus strand of NC_141223.1, from coordinate 3,290,280 downwards.
TGAATGTTCCCGCTGAGAAACAGAGCTGCTTTGTATGCAGCGTTACTGCCGACAACCACATTTCCTCCCCTGATCACCTACAGAGAGAGCTTCCGACATATCCTCCCTTTTTTTTTTTTTTTTTTTTCCTGTACTGGTGAGGAAATGTAAGCATTACTTTGGTGTACTTTTCAGCTGCACTGGCATGACAAGGCTGAGGTTTTTCAAGCTGACTTCAATCCATGAGGAAAAATGAACTTTGATGGAACCGCTAAAAGTGGAAGTTCCTGAAGTTATGCAATTTGATTTTCTTTTGAGCGGGGGGGCGGGGGGGGGGGGGGGGGTGCAAAGGCACCTCTAAAGTTTTACGGAACTTTGGAACTGACAGCAGAACATAGCTTTTGTGAGTTTTATGTTTTACATTGGTTGACTTAGTGGTTTGAATTTGTGCCTCACTGTCGAGAGGTTCTGAGTTCAAATCTCGGATGCGGCTCTCATCTGTGGAGTTTTCCAACCTCCAATGCGGCCCCGTTACCGGTGACCGTAATGAGGACTAGTGCAAATGAAAATGGATGGATGACTGATTCCTTGAATTAGCCGCATGTCAGAATGATTAGCTGGTTTACAATTTAAGCCTGACAAAAGAGAGCAGCTATTGCTCACCAAGTGCAAAGAAAACCCAAGATTTAAAGTGGAAGTGCGTCACTGAAGGAATCTCAAAAATAGCATGCCCTTAACTTCTCTCTGTGGATTCATGGTGACACTATAATTGGATAAGCTGTCAGAAAGTGAGATATACTGATGACACGGGTCATAGGGCAACACTCATTACACACCAAGGGCGGTTTTTCCATTTCAATGTTCGGAGAACTATAAACCATCAGATTAGAAAATAAATTATATAGAAAGGTATGTTTAAAACAAAGACATGAGACATTTTGTTTGGAAGATGTCGAACAGCGTATTCACTTGAGTCCAATGTAGAAAACAAATCAAAGCAAAGAATGTCATTTCAACCAATTAAATCATACAAATGAAATCCAGTGTACAGAAAATTGACAATTATTTTAAAAGTTGATTACAAAGTCTATGTGACAATCAAATTTCAAATGAAGGTAAACGGCAACCATAGCAGTCAGTTTGTATCATCAGTGTCCACTAGAGGGCGCTTTAAGCAAAGCACTCATGCACTGCTGAGGCCTTTCCCCTCCATGAGAGCCAAGAACAACAATGATCTGATGGATCCTCACAACATCGGACATCCAGTCACGGTGGTGTGGAAACTGACATTTTTTAAATTAAATTATCGTTAAGGCACCTCACTACAGGCTCCACTCATGTTGAAGCATCTTAGAGAGCATTTGTTTGAGCCATTTCCCCCCACTAAATTTCAATGTTCATTAGTCAAAGGGCACGTACAGGTCTCAGCAGGGCTTCAATGCATTTCACTCACCATTTGTTTGTTCAGGCTAGGAGGTCAGGAGTCAAGTAGTAGTCGCTTCCAAATGTCCAAATAATGCTTCCAAATGTCCAAATAATGCTTCCAAAAGTGCAAGTGACGCTTCCAGATAATGCCTTGAAAAACCATATCGAACCGAGAGACCTGCTTGCATGCCAAGCTCATTGTCCGCACGCACACACGCCTGACTTGAGGCGGCCATCTTGCTTTTAACCCTTGACCCCATTAAGGAGAGCACACCTATAAATGCAGTAGCCATACCTGGCCATTGAGGGGCATACTAAACAAAAACAACCATGTAAGGTCAAGACTTCAACAACAGAACTGAAATATTTGTTTCAGCATTTATGCTTCATAAATAGTGTACATTTGATTATGAGGTCCCTCATTAAAAATCTCATTAACTTTGAGAACAAGACCTGACAAGTAGAGCAGCTAGTCAGCTACCTAGCATAACTATGCATGATACTGTCATATTAAATCGTTCGAATTTCAAATCTTTTCAGATGTATTTTAATCCTTGTTGAGGCTGGTCCTGATCAGTTTGAAAAAAAGAAAAGGAGAAGCATACAAATGACACAAAAGAAAAATATACAAAATGCTCTGGTGCACACTAAAATGAGTATGACACATACTGACATTTGCATAATATGTGAGGTCACACGGTTTGACCTCCAAATTCTGGTGTAACATTTAAGAAATGTTTCCGTGACTTTTTTTTAAAATTTGGTTTATAAAGCTCTACTGTATGAGGTGTTTAAATTAATTGGCACTTATTTGGTGGTACTTATTATGTTCAGTCACTTATCCATTTTGGTTGATTAACAATATAACTGATGAAAAATAATATCACCCCCATTATAGCTGATCAATGATAAAAGGATGACTCTGCGACAGTATTTTACATTGTCTACCACTCACAAAGCCAGCTGAAGTGTATAAATTGGCGTAGTGCAGCTGCCAGCAGATGATAGCACTACAGCATATGCGTGCATTTATAGGTGTGTGTATGTGTGTGTGTGTGTGTGTGTTTATGATGCTGTTGTCACACATGGCCAATCATGTGGAACAATGGAGGCCTGGAGCGGAGAGTATACGAATATAATCTGGTCTTGAATGTGATGTTTGAAAAAACATGCTGCATAAATAATATATTAGAATCAAATGCTGCTAAGGAGTCAATACAAAACAACAACAAAACATAGTTGGAGATTCTTTGTAAATACATTTTAGTGGTTAAAGTACAATCCTCTATGAGTTGTAGTTGTTTTTTCCTTCAGCCTGTATTTTTTTTGGTGCTTTTTTGAAATTTTTCAAAATTTACCTGTGTTATATGCAATCGTTATTTTGTGAACAAAGATTTCATAGATGTTTTAGATTATTGTTCTTTGCTTTTTTTCAGGGGGGCGGGGGGGCATTTTAATGTTTGAAGAGGGGAGGAAAGAAAGCAAGTAAACTCAAATCAAAACCGAACAGAAACAGGCAGGAATTTTCTTAAAATGAATACAAATGAGAAAAAACCAAAGACTCAATTAAAAACAACAAAAATGATATATGTAAGAATCGGAGGAAATACTGTAAAACAAAGAGATTTAACACACAAATGGTCGTGATACATAATGATGAACATTTCCTCAAACGTTGAAGACTGGTATAGCCCTGAAGATATAAAAAGTGAAATGTGTCAGCAAAATTATACAAGGTAGGCATCTAATTCACATCATTTGACCAATTATCTGTCAAGTCAAAAATAAATTCAAATGTTTTACCCACCTATAGTATTTGTAGCATCCCTAAAAAGACACCAGAAGTCCGAGTAGGTTGTCATTGAATATTTTATTTGCAAATGAAAGAGTAATAACTCATAAGTCGTAAAAATATACATTTTTAAAATTGTGATATTTACATGGATTGTTTTATCATCAATCAAACAAAGAATTCCGCACGGTTACTCAAAAACCAAACAACTGCAGAAAAGAAATGGATGGTCGCCAAAGGAAAGTGTCTTGCATGTCCACTCAAATAACGCTGTGCCAAGCGTGTTGGCTCCTGACGCTTCAGCCATGTCGTCCAGGAGAAACAGCCGACCACTCACATCCCACACAGACCCACGGTGAGTGTAGCACACACAAAAGTGCAAAGTACGTGGATGAAAATAAGAAGAGCAAAAAAAAAAAAAAAAAAAAAAAAAGCTTCATAAATTTTTCTGTGAATGTATTTACAATTGTAGATTTTTTTTTTTTCAATTCCTTATCCAAATACAGGTATGATACATCAAAGCAAAGCATTCTCATTCGTTTGCTCAGTTTCTATGACATGCAGGTCCCTTCACATCCCTTTTCCAGGGTGACTTCAGCACCGTCCGTCATTTTGGGGGGAAAACGCGACACATTCCGAGGCCCAAATGTCTGAGCATCATTTCGCTCTGCCCTCAAGTCACACCTTCAAACAAACATAAAAACATTATGGCTATCACACAACACAAGTTAACCTAACACTTGAGTGTTGATGATGAGACAATACACATACTGTGTCGATGGAATACTGTTCTAAAAGATGACACCGAATGTGTGTGTGTGTGTGTGGCCTTTATTCGCCTACAGAGATAATGGAAATCTGTGAGAGGGTGATGTCAGGGCTCTGTCACCTGAGTCAAAACGCTTTGAGGAGTTTTAACAGCTGGAAAACTTGTCTTTCTTCCTCCTCTACCGTTGCTGCCGCTATTGCTGCTTTCATCGGAGGGAATTTCAATGTCGAGAGCCTTGGCTTGATATCAATCGCGTTCGGAGAAGCTCCTCCTGATTCCCGGCGCTACAGTGCTCTGGCAGACTCTTGCGACAACCGACGTCTTGTGAGGATTCGCCATTGTTGAAATGCCACGGCTGTGTTGTCGCCGCTCTGTTTATCGCCATCACTACTTCTATCAGTTGACGCTAATACTGCCCAACATTCAATCAAACTGACTCTGAGGGAGCAGAAATGTGCGTGAGCACCTGTGTGCTCGTGGAAACGCAGCCAGAGAGACAAAAGTATTGCGATACGTTACATATACAGAAAAGCGTGGAGTGGTCATAACTGCTTCCAGTCTGCTGAGAACGACTTTACACAAGGTTTCATATTATTTGTAAGCATTTGTTGACAGGGAAGTCAACCCAAACATACTTTTTTTTTCAAGAATATGTTCTATGCAAGCCCACTAGTTGAAACAAGGTATTCTGATAAATGTTGCGTTTGTGGAATAAGAGTTAATCCACCCCATTATCGCCATCTCCGGGGGCGGCCATTTTGTCACTTCTGTCGACTGAAAATGACATCACAACTGCTCAATGATCAGTCATGCTATGATTGGTCATTAACTGATCCCTGAGCAGTTGTGATGTCATTTTCAGTCGACGGAAGTGACTAAATGGCGGCCCGAGAGACGGCTAAAAACGGATGGATTTTGCTGCTTGACTCAATTTCCACAAACGCAATATTAATCACAATGCCGTGTTTTCAAGTAGTGGGCCTGCATAGAATATATTCTGGGAAAAAAAGGTGTTTGGGTTGATTTCTACTTTAAGGTGTTTATTCGTCCGGATCAAAATCATCCAACGCTGCTTGTGCGGACCTCACTTAGCCTATATCACTGGGGTTTGCTCAAAGTTTGCTCAAAGTTGTCCCACAAAGGTGGAGGCATAAGAATTAAATCCGTGCTCCAGAATTCTGGAAATGTCCAACCTCAAGTGTATTGGGACTTAGTCAGAATTGAATGATTAAGAGGTCGGCTCCGTCCCAAGACCTTTGTCCACATGCAAACAACTTAAAATAGTACTTAGGCCAAGTGTAAAAGCATGACGCCTAGTTATGAATTATGTACACCCTTGTTTCAACACACTCCTCCCCCGCAAGCGAAGACATGGCTGCGTCTTGTGAGGCCAGCTTCAATTGACTTTCGAGTCCGAATGGAAATAAATACTGCCAGTCTGCATTCATGTCATTGTTAAATAACGGCTACTTTGCCTGGCTACATCCCCTCTCATTCGCTGAACGGCTAACCGTAGAGTGTGTGGGTGTGGCCCGAGGGTTTATACTGAATTAACATGCACGCACCCCCACCGTACACACCCACACGCATAATCACATGCACGCACACACACGCACTTCCCTGGTCAGATATGAACTGCTGTCTGTAGTTTAATATAAAAGGCATCTTTCCCGCTCCCTTCACAGGCAAGTCGGATGGGAAGTCCCACATGTGAAGTCAAAGAATGTTTTTTTTTTTTTTTCCCCACAGATCTCAAGAATTTGAATATTAAATTCCTTTTTCACTTCCGTTTTAGAAGAAACATTCAAATAAATCAAACTCTAATGCGCACCACTGGTACCTAACCAGTAACAAATCAACTGTTAAGTGGAACCTTCAAAGCTGAACGACTGAATAATAATAATGATAATAATAATAATAATTATTATTATTATTACATAAACAGCTTGTCTTATCCCTGGAAGGTGCAGCATTGTGCTCCATAGTCTCCACTTCGTTGTAGCGGTGCATGTTCTTGCTGCCTGCGCTTCAGTCTTCTCTTGGATATCATTTGAAAAGCTGTTTTTGAAGACAAAATGTAAGTAAAATCGAAAAAAAAAAAAGGCGGAAAAAACTTTGGGGACCAGAACGGAAAAAAACATGCTTTGAATTCACATTTGGGTTTTCCATTGTCTTTTACAGGTGTAGGGAGCAAATCTCCCCTCATGTATCCTAATTCTTAAATCAAATGACATCATGTGCATATATCTATCTGTATGTACAATACAAAACAATACTGATTACATAATGTACAGTACATTGCCCGTGGCATGGGATTGCTTTCTCAACAAGTGATACTTTGCACTTGCTCTTAAATCCCCCCCCTTTGGGATGCTTCCGTTTTATTCTGGGGCAACTTATTGAAGTGGCGTCGATATTTGCCGCTATTGACCTTCCGAGTCGGTGAGATGGTGTGCTGAAGATAAAGACGACGAAAGTAAGTGTGAAAAGGAATAAGGGATTGCAAAGGCACACTGATAGAAAAGCTACTTGCTCTATTTTAAGCTACGTTCAATCAAACCGCACTGGTTCTGTGACAAAAGGGGCATTGGCTGATACCAGACGGACCAATAACACACCAGCGCCCGCTGATTCAACCAGACAGTCATTGAGTACCACTCCATTATTATGGATCCATTGAGAGTCCTGACAATGATACCATGCATACTCTTTTGCAACTGAAGTGATCGTACTTCTCATTCCTTTTATCAGGCTTAATGGACCCTTTCTCGCTATGAGGGCTAAAAACTTCGGCCTTGTCTGTTCTTTGGGTTATCTTCACTAATTCGCGGCATAATATAATAAGACAAGTAAGGTATGGACAGACTGGGGGAAGCAGACAAGAGCGGAGGCTGCGAGAAGCTGACGCAGGCAAAAGAGTTACTAACGGACCGGCTTGCCAACGAGACTAACAACAGAGTGACATCTCTCTTCCTGGCATTGAGTCTGATGCTTCTCTGAAAAGTAGTTCCATGAACATGGAAAAACACGGAGGAAATGTCTTTTATAAATGTTTATCATGGATGATTACCTGGCGCTGAACCTCACTAATCACTCGTCAGGACCGTATCTGTCTGTTTTTTTGTTCTTTTTCCTGTAATGACGGTTACAATTTTCAACAGGTCACTCACTTGGGATGTAAACCCAAGTATTAGTTCACCGAGAGCAACTATGTACTCAATGCGTGTTCGTTCTATCTTTCAAGAAGGCATCCAATGTAAATAAAAACTCACACAAATTTCTTTCAATCTCTGAAATACAGGAATCAGACAGATCCGGGCTGCTTTTCTGAACTACCTGAAGTCAGAGAATGTCGTCGTGACGGATAAGTCTAATCAAAACATGTTGGTAGACTCTGATCTTCTCCACCTATGGTTTATCATTTCCAGGACCAGGTGGGACACATCCTTCATGAATTTTACCTGTTGGTCTTTACAGCAATCATACAAAGCTAGACGTTGGGTTGCTGTGGTCCACCTGGCTGGTTCGCTAGCATCTCTTCAGCCTCTCATAGCATCTTCCAACTTCTCAGTGGGTGTTACGTCTGATCAAATCAATACTGTGAAATTGCGCCGTTGTACTGCACAACGTAGCTGCGAATGTATAGAATGGAATACTATAAAGCTCACTTCGTCTTCGTTCTTAATTTCATGTCATATTACAAAAGTGAAAACAGGTAGCACATACAGCAGATAGCTAAGGGGGGTCCTTACATCTGTGGTCCCTTCTCGAAGTTTCACCTTTTTCCCCATTGTTTTTTTTTTTTTTAGTTTTTCCTTGCCCTCTTTGTGGGGTTTGGATCAGGGGATGTCATGAGTAAATTGTAAAGCCCTCTGAAACCCTTTTGTGATTAAGGACTGTACGAATAAATTTGACTTGACTCAAGCGAAGATAACACCAGGAAGAGAGAGAGCACAAACACCCCCAATTAGGTTAAGTTCTACGCGCTTATTAATTCAGTTCGCGAAAACAATGCCATCCATCTTCATCATCAATCGCACATTCATGGTGACACATTTTGGATTCACTTCTGAAATACAGCACGTAAACGAACAAACAAACAAAAAAATAATACGCCATTTTAGGGACTGCTGGCACTTCTTATGGCCAAGCTTTCTGTCAACCGTTCGGCCAGCTCAGATAAAAGAACACACATGAAACAAGGAAGGGAAAAAAAAATAAAAATACTTGACTTGAGCTAAATAGATGCTTACTCCCTATACTGAAAGCGTGCTGTGTCTATAGGCCTAGTATATGCATTTAATAGATGTAATTCAGTACCAGAATTGTGGTGGAGACTCCAATGATATGACTCCACTGTTCGTGCTACATCCTTATACCTGAAGTTTGCCCTGCTTGTGGTAAAGCAGATTGGCTGTTCAGTCAGATGAGTGAGTCTAAGTAGGTTCCTCGTGGGTTTCCCGTGAGAGAGGTTGATGATGCACACACAAATACACCCCCACACACACACGCGCGCTGAAATACTGTGCCTGTCTGCACAAATGGGTCCAATTGGGTCGACCCACGGGTGGCAAATGGGGTCTGTGGTTTTGGATCTGATGCTGGAAGAAGATGACATCCTCCTCCTGCTGAATAAGAAAATATCTGCAGTCTCCATCTCGCGCATCACATGGTGGGAGGGGGCTACTTCTACTATCACCCAGCTTTGAATATTTCATCCATGTTTTACCCCTTTGCTCCGTTACATGCCTAACATTTTGATTAGATAAATACTCGACAAGGGGGTCCTTTCAACTTGCCGCTCACAGTGCTTCCTTCCTCGAGTCATGAGACACAAACAGTGCCTCGTCTCTGATCTTGTTTTTTTTTTTTTTTCTTTTATGTAATTCAGTAGGGGGCAAGCATTTCATATTTTCCCTTTTAAGTATGCATTCATTATAAGTACTTTTATACTTATAGTATTGAATTTTTAATTACATCCTTTAACTAGTTGCATTTCTTTGTTTATGGAGGAGTCTTAGCCTTTGGGAAGGGGATGCAGGGTTGTGGGGTAGGGATGGGAGTCTGGCATGGCTGCAGGAACGAGTTAACTTTCAGTCCTACACAGTCTGAAAGGCCTTGCTCTGGGCGGGGACCATGAGGGTCGGGGGTGTCGGCCCGGACATATTCCTGGAGTTGAATTTGGGAGTGGTAGGGGGCTCGGGGGTCTTGGATGGCACCACTGTGGTGTAGGCCGGGGGGGATTGGGGAAAGCCCGGAGGTTGTCCGTTTTCCTTCAGCGCCGCAACTGCAGGCGGGCGGGGTCGGTGGCCGCGCTGGACGCTGTTGTGCACCATCGACTGGGTGGAGGAGGCACCTGAGCGTGAGCTGCCAGAGCGGGATGAGGACAGGGAGTTGGGCTTCACCAGCTTTGCCTTGGGAGCCTCTGCATCCTCTCTGCTCAAACACAGGCACATGAAGAATATTTACCGCTGTCAAAATGGATATACATGTACACAAAGGTGAGTACACTCCTCACCTCTTGGTAAATATTTTGTGATCTTTTCATGGGTCAACATTGAAGAAATAACACTTTGCTACAACGTACAGTAAAAAGTAGGCAGTGGTACAGGGCAGATTTACTGTCTGACAAAATACTTCAACCCTACACACGCCCATTGATATCTAAACCACTGACAACAAAAGGGAGTATACCCTAAAGTAAAAATGTCCGATTAGCCATTTTTCCTCCCTAATGTCATGTGACGCATTAGAAAGTCACAGGTATGAAAGGGAATCATGTGTGTTAATTTTGTCGTCGTCATTCTCACACAAACTCCCTCAAACTGGTCACTGGAAGTTCAACAAAGAACAAAGCACGCGGGCTGTCTGAAAATAAGAATTGTTGCGCTACATAAAGAAGGCCTAGGCTGTAAGAACATTGCCAACACACTAAAACTGAGCTGCAGCAGAGTACCGTACAGCAGATCAACACGACAGGTTCCACTCAGAACAGATGAAAGACGTTGAGTGCACGTGCTAAAAAATGTGAGGGGTGTACTCAATTTTGTCAGACACCGTATGGTGTTTTTTTATGGATGACTGTAATATAGGCCAAAATCTAATACGCTACTTTTCCACTGTACAGTGTAAACTCAGCTTTACTGGATTCAGTTTTCCACATCAAAATTGTGTCACGTGAATAAACTGTAAAAAACAACACTACATTCAAGGCATCAGTCGGAACGAGAAACACGTGAAAAAAAAAAACTACAATGAAGGAAAATAAGCGCCTCGCCTAATTACATCCCAGCATACAAATGTCCACAGTAATGTACTATCATGTTCCCCCCCTACTATGGTGTAATGTTTATCAGGCAGTGTCATCACATCAGCATTTGTGCGCATTGTGAGGCTCATTCGGGGAGCTGAATCGTGTTTATGGGGGATTAGTGTCGGCTTTTCCTCAGAAAGTCAAAAACCTCTCGTGTAAAAAGTTGATACATTTCTGAGAAAAAATCTTAGAAGCAGAAAAAGACATAAATAAAGCAAAATTCATGGCCGGGGTTTGTTATAAACCTCTCACCAAAGTGGTTGTGGTCTGTTTTAAGCACATTGCCACCCCTCACATGGCATACGAGTAGAAAACACTTCATCTCATCTGCATTATTTACTGAAAGATGGCCCTCCAACATGCTACATTATTCATTGCTAATTAGTTAATGAGCACCTACTGAGGCGAAAAACAGTCGCAAAAAAAAAAAAACATTTTAAAATGTATTTATTTTTCACTTGATGCAACAGCTCCATATCCGGCAATTAATTGGAGAATTGTGTCTATTAGAGTGAAGGTGACTATTTGAGGAAATACAGTACGTCACCAATACTGTCATAAAAGCCCTCCGTTAAACAATTTCTTTTAGAACACAGACCCAAAGAGAAATAAAAGTCAAGTACAAACCTTATCTCATTTGGAGTCTCCTCTTCCTCGTACTTCTTTTTCTCTTTTGTTCGGAAGACTAGCCAAATAATTAATATGACAATGAGCACACCCAGGGAAATTCCCACTACGGCGCCAGCCACCTTACCCATATCCTTCACATCTGCGAAAACACAACAGATTCCGAAACATTAGGAACAACTGCAGATCTACTGCAATTTCTTGAGAATAACATTTTCAACGCGTGGACAATGAAGGGTGATTTTGCGGTGCCTATATTTTTCCAAATGTGTTAAAATAGTTCTCGCTAGGCACTGTCAGAGTGGTACTAATTTTTTCAATATATTTATAATTATGCTTGTTTTTTCAGTGGTGTAAAAGAGCACATCATTATAAAAAACTAACATATATTTCTAATATTTTGGCTGAATGAGGTAAGCAGACAATTAGAAACAACCAAACCAAAAGTGCCATCACAAACAGGGAATTCTACTTTGCTGTGCACTCTTAAATTCAATTCACCATGACGGTAATCAACCGGCTGGTGCAAAGCTACAAATGTGTCAGTTTGTTTACATGTGACCCCAACCGCCCAGCCTCTTGAGAAATATATTAGCGTGACAGTGAAACCTAAGTGTTGGAGCACAGGTGGGCAACCAGTAACCACCAGTACATTCAGTGCAGTCCCCTGTGTTGGTGCATTGGTCAAGTCTAAGTGGGTGTGGAAACAGAGAGGGGGAAAATAAATGTATTTCCATCTGCAGTTTGAAACAATAGCCATCAGTCAGCGTGACAGGTGGAGGTGAGGTGAATGCCGCAATGATTTGCCACTTGAACCCCCTCCCACCTTCCAAACACTCACGCTGCATTGTGACCTCAATGGTGCAGTTCTCCTCGCCCACGTCATTGCTGGCTGTGCACCTGTAGACACCTGTACTGTCCATGGTGAGGTTCCTCAGGGTCACCAGTTCAGGGTTCTTCAAATCTGGACAGCAGAGAACAGAGTGGTTTTAAAGTATTAACTGTGATCGCACCAGGTAAGTGTGAGGGCTAACACGTTTAAGGGTTTTAGAGAGATCCAAGGGTTATTTAACCAAGCAAATGTAGTCTACTTTTTGCCACCAGATTTGCAGATGCGCTGGGGGGCGAGGCAGAAACGCCCAGTGAGGCATAGAGCATCTACCAAATATAAACACGCTGAACTAGACCATTGCCCCGGCATTAAAAAAAAGTCAATGAGGCTTAGTTATGATCAGACAACGTAGAAAGAAGTAATTGATCATTTGGGTTAATGCTGTAAAATATTTGTGTTGCCATTGAGAGGCATAGATGTTGTTCCAGGATGAATGCCAGATTCCACAGTATGTTACTGTAAGCTCTCATGTATAATTCACTTGGACTATGAGCTACCGTATATCAGTGTCACAGATATCTTCAACTGATCAAGACCAATCCTCATATATAATTCCTTTCTGAGTATTACGAGTGGAAATCATCATTGGAAAAAAAAATAGTATTGTATGATTTATTTGAAGTGCAGCTTTTTTTTTCTATCAAGTGGGGGGTTGTATTAGTGCAAAGCCATGCAGGCCATGTAAGTCATGCAGAATCAGTGGCCTAATTGTGACAATCGAAATGCCCTGAGCTCAGCACTGCATCTTATTATGCAGCTCTTGATGGCAATAGGAGACGTGTAATATAGAACATATACAGTATAAAAGTGGCATGGATGAAAAGAAGATTTCACTGGATAAACGGAGGCAGTAAAAAGTGCTGTTATGAAAATGAATGCTTACAGCACATCTCTGTAGACATCTTTAATGGGGTTAAACTGTCATTATTTTTCTTACCTATCAGTGCCAAGTTTGGCAGTTTGCCCAGGCTCTTGCCTTTGTCTAGCACTCGCTCCCACTTGTAGTTGATGGGGTCAGAACCATCGCTGGACTTGCAGCTCAGTTTGACATCGCTACCTTCCAGGAGGTCGCCATCCATCCAACATCTAGGCTTTGAGGGTTTCACTGTAAATACGGCAAAGGAATAACTCGTTTAAGGAGTGGTATGATGTAGGAAGAGAGAGTCAACATAAATATTTGACATAAATACAGTATAATCAGTATTTTCATTAGCTCGTGAACGGAAGCTTGCTGGAATTGTCAATGTTTGTTGATCTGGATATGTGATCACAATCTGTATACCTGCACTTTTCATAAGGGTGTACACTTTTCGGTTAAAAATTGAAATTCATAGTCAGCAACAGTGTATCCTCCGGCGCATCATCTAATTCAAATCATCCACTTCTGAATGGGTGGAGCTCCATCCAGGTCACTCACAAGAATGCTGGAGCCGAGCTTTGTAATATTAATCTAGTAATATTAATGAAAAACCAAATGTCCTATGGGATTAATCAAGTTCCTTACATGAATGACATTCAAAATTTAATTATAAAAATGTATCTCCACCATATTTTTCAGTAAAATCTAAATCTGCTTGGAAGCAAATAATTGAATTCTAAAAAATAAAATAATAAAAAAAGAAAATCCTGAAGGCTTGGTAGTCTTATTAATTCAGTAATAGAAATTATTTTAAAACATTGACGCCATAAACAAATAACGATGAAAAGTCTCCTTGTTTTTGCATGGCACCTGGCAACAGTTCATGATATTTTACAACAACACATTTACATTTAGAAGTAAAGGAACCTTTGTTTTGAGCTCCACCAAGCTGGTCGTCTTGTTGTTATATTTGGCAGTTGGAAGACAGATACCTATCGTAAGTCAAAACTATAACACCATTTATGGTCTTTGTTTACACTTCATGTCCCATTATAAACCTGCAAAATGTGAACATGTTCCAAAATAAAACTAGGACTTATTATTCCAGCACAGAGATGTCTATTTTTGTATGAGCATCAATATAGTCAAATGTATGCTTTGGTGGAATACAATAAAAGCATGCAGACCTTTAAGTGAAACACTTTAAGCTGGACACACTTTAAGCTGCTCATTGCAGTGACCCAGCACCGAACCATTTCCCAGGCTGCCTTGTGAGCTGATCAGAATGCTTGCAGTTAGCTCTCATCGCTTAAGCTCTATTTTTTTTCCCACTCACACAAAACCCATAGATACATAAATAGTATAAATGAAAACAAAAGGGATTACATACTGTCAATATATATCCATAGCCAGATGAGCTCATTTTGAGACTACAGAGAGTTGAAACAGACTCTCTATGGAGACTGGTTCAATGTGACTTATAAATTGGCTGTGAACATCGTTATTTTCATGTTTTTTTTCCTTCCCGCCACAGCTCAAAGGTTTCAGTCCAGCAGCTCAACACAGAGAACACAGAAGAGAAGTGCTGGATGCTGCTGAAACGCGCACTGCCTCTCTGTCTTGAAACACACCGGACGGCTTTGCTGAGATATAAAAAAAAACGAAAATAGCTTGGCTTCTATCCCAGCAGCGTATTTTTAGATCAGTGGCAAGCTATTTTTAAACGGCCCTTTTCTATTTTGTCATAGTCGCAGTGTCGGCTTTTGTGCGTTTGGCTGGGACTGATAGTCTGCAGAGCTGCAGCGTGTTGATAAAGCCACACTGTGGCGAGGTAGCTTGTACATAGACTCATCTTATCTGTATCTAATTGGGTTTTTTGTTTTTTACGTGACACTGAAAACGACATTTGAAAGGAGTTAAATAACAGTGAAAGTTTGTACTCTTTCATCTTTTCCAAATAACTAATTATCGTGATTCATTTATCCAAAGAACAATCAATTTCCACAATAACTGATAACCACATCTATTGAACGGTGTTCAAAAAGACTGGGAGTACTAGTTAGTAGTTGTTTCTAAATTGGATGGCAACCGGGACTAGACGCCAGTCAATAACAGTGCACATATAGAAACAGACAAGCCTTCGCATTCACATTCACATGTACAGGCAATTTATTTCATCCATCCATCCATCCATTCTATATACTGCTTGTGCTCATTAGGGTTACGGATGGGCTGGAACCAATCCCATCTGATTTGGGTTGAATGATGGCGTATGGCCGGCAGGGTTGGGGATTACCGAATTATATGTACCGTAATAGTAATGTGTAATCTGACTACAAAATGTATGTAAATGTAATTTGTTATATTATTGGGAGGAAATGAATAATTAAATTACAGTTGCCTTTGGAAACATTTATAATTATAATTTTAGTTACATTTGAAAAATCACAGTGAAAACTCTTGAGTATCAAATAGTTTTTTTTTTTTCTCTTCTACATTGTGATTGGCTGTCTCTGGTCGGGTGCCATTATGTCGTTCGACTTCGATAATGAGTAGAGGTATGTACTTTGCTTAGCCAAGGTCAGCTCGACCTAACTGATGTAGGAATCCCAGTTGCACAAACATATACGGCTACCACTTAACGGCTTACAACAACATACCATCATGCGCTTGGATATAAACCTACATATCGTCGCTGTCATGTGAAAAACACTTATCTCCATTTTTTCATTTTCTTATTTTTATATGAATGGTGTTTCCACGTTACAGACATCACATTAATGTGCAAGTTAAAAATGTTTCCAGACTTGGAGAGAAGGGTTTTTTCACAGGACAGCGACGATATTCAACTTATTTCCTGAACAATAAACCGCTACTTATTCCCCACACTTTGAAGACTGCGTGGCTTTAAATTTGACATGGTTTGTTTATGATTTTTTGCCGACGAGCTTCAAGCCGTCAATAGATTTACCCATACTCTCATCACATCCGACCAATGAAATTACCGAACACGTCACAGTCGACCAATGAAACGTCCGAGTCTGTTCTCATACTGAATATCCATCAGACATTTGCGGTGCACTGCAAACGGTGGGCTGCGAGAGACAGAAATGCAGAAGTGTGTGTGTTCTGCGTTACGCAGCTGTGTAGGAGCGAATATATAGGATATAGTATATAGTAGAGCCAAAATAAGCATCTTGATTTGAGTTTAATGAGCATAGGGAACGAGTGCCATAAATACAGCCATCTATGCAGTGATCCCCTCTCTCTGTTGTTTGTTTGACTACCGACCCCCACCATCACTAGCAACGGACAGCAATTCTGGCCATGGAGAGATATCCCCTGTGTCTCGCAAACATGTAACAAGCTGGGTTTCCACAGGCTTCACTGCCACTGACTTATGTGCACTGCCATCTGATAAGCCCGTGACAACAAGAGAGACTGAGAAAGGTTCTGGGACACTACTGGCTCATAAAAACAAGCATTCGCAATTCACAGGGGGGAGGTGCATAAACAACGTGCCTGGCACCAAGGTATTATCTTGGGGAGCGAAATGCAAATGTCCATCTCTCTGAAAATCGAAAGCGTCACCGCGAAAGCTGAGGGCAATTTGTAAAAACGCAGGCCCTAACTCACTGAAATGTCTTTATGGAAGAGAGATGAGACTGAGAGGATTAACAGACTGTTCTATTAGAAAACCAATAACTGCGGGCCGAACTAATCTCCCATGATGTTTTAATAAATCGCCCGCTTTTCTGTCACTGAGATGATCTCACTCTTCCCGCTGGACTTTGTGCCTGGCTTGAGTTGTAGGCCCGCTACCCCCTTTTGCCATTTGTCCTTCAGAATTGTTTAGCGATGAGCAGGCAACGATAAACATTTCCATTGAGCTAGCTCTAAAGCTTGTTGGATAAATGAGGAAAACAAAAATAATGAAAAATAGAGAGATGAAATAGACAATAATGTATTCACTAAGGATTAGGAGGCCAAAACAAGCTTCCCCAACATAATTTGCGTAAATAATTTCCCGAAGAAGCTTATATGGGGTTTAAGGGAAGACAGTTGTAATTATAGACTCTCACCTTAAACATAGGGCACATTTTCTTGCAAAGGACAAATGCGAGTACTGAAAAGTTACATTTTTTGAAAATCAAACACATAAATCAGTTGCAAGTTTCTGGTCTCACCTCATCAACAAACTAAAAGAAGAATCCAATCAGTCAGTCTGATTCAAATTGAATCATTAGATCAGTCAGCATGGCAGAGGAAATGTGTTAGGCTAATGACCCATTCATGAGGTCTGTGTGTCTGTACATGCAGCAACATGAGCGTGAGTAAGTCGGGGTGTGTGCGTGTGGGGTGTGTCTGTGTGTGTGTGTGTGTGTGTGTCTTAGGACCCTTACCCAGCACAATGAGGTTGACTTGGCTCCAGTGGTACTTCCCCCCAGTCTTGACCTTGCAGTAGTACTCCCCGGAGTCAGTCAGCAGCAGGTCACTGATCAGCAGGGAGGCGTCACCCCCCAGGTACTCCCCAGCAAAGGACAGGCGGCTGGCATCAGTGCTCGTCGCCTCGTTGGTGTACACATGGCCACCGAAGAAAGTAATGATCTAGAAATATTGACGAGTAACACATCAGAGTCTGTCATTAATGTTGGTTAGTGAACTGTGCTCAAGCCTTCGCAAGCAAATTTAGCTAAATGGTTCCCAACCACCGAGCCACAGATACAGATGATATTTCCTCGTTTTAATATTTTTATTTTGGGTCTATGGGAGTTTTCATGGACTTTTACTTGGATCAATATCATCTTTTTCATGTTTCTGTCATTTTTTTTAATGCCGTGTAAATGAAGCCCAAAAATGACTTAGGGACTGCTTAATTAATTCCTTAACAGTGAACACAAACTTGAAGCTCCTGGAATTGGGACAAACGGTTCAAGCCGGGGAAAGCAGTTTAAAGTGCGATTTACAGTCATACCTTCTCGTACCTGTGAATGAATATAAACTCATTATGTTTAAATAGAAATTAATTAAAAACAACAACAACAACAAAAATCACTTCTTTCACTGTAAGAGTTACAATAACATTTCGGTGTTATGAATCTGAATCTGACTGTCGACTTCAAGCCTTCTCCTGTGTGTAGTATTCTATTAGAATGATCAAAAGTGTTGTCCTTATGTCTTTAAAATTTAACTGTTGAACAGTTCAAAGTTGCTGTTTTTTTTTTTTTTTAAGAAGAGTGACGATTTCCTTCTCTCTATCTCTATGTCCATCTCTATTGGCTGTATATCTCTACGAGTCTCTCGTTCTGGCTGCATGCTTGCCCACAAACACAGCTGTCACAGTGGCCCATTACTCAGGGCAAGTGAGAGCCTGCAGATGGGGCCCACTAAGTGCCGGTGCCACAGCGCATCACTGGCGACCAAACAGGCGCCACCTGCCGTGACCACAGGTGACGACTGGCCGCTTATATCCACCAAATGCACAGAAAAACACACACTAAAAATCAGACCCTGAATGCAAATCGATTTTAATGTACATCATAGTGCCGCAGTACAAAATGTACTATAAAGGCAACTACCAATGAGCGTATGTCTCTTGTTTCTTGTATGGCTCCTGAACATCTACTGCTCACAGGCATCTGAAAATAAGTTGCTGTCCTTGTGCACGGATGTAAAGATACATACGATAGAGATGAGAGCTTCAAAGTGCTAGTCAAGGGAATTTTTGCAAAAAATGTCTACAGGCTGTTGTTTTAAAGCTGCAGTGACTAAATGCTGACATGCAGGGTTTACGTCGACTGCAGGCTTTTTCAACATTTTTGGAGGACATATATACTGAGAAAACTAAATATTTCAGCATGAATGTGTTGCATTTCAAACTTGTTTTGGTCTTGTGCCCAAAAAATAATCCTCAATTAAAGCTTATTATCACAGAGATTTTGAGTCATACTAAAATAGTGCAATTACAAAAATGTAAAAATAAATCAAAAATAATTTTACAATAATAGTAACGAGTCAAGTCGGACTATTACAAGATAAAATTGTTAAGTTACAAAAAGTTGTAAAAAAAAAAAAAAAAAAAAAAAAATCACATTGCAAAATTGCAGAGCTGGGCATTTTACTAAAAATTGAGCATCCGTTATTTGTCATCCGTAAGCAGTGTGGGTACCCTTCCATCGTCCGTCATTCGCCTTTTTTTCGGGAGGGAAAAAAAATAGTACCTGCCGATAGGCCGGGCCACCTCTGATTCCAAACGGGCTTACGTTGGCGATTGCAAACTTCTATAGCATATTCATTTATGTTTTATTGTCATTGTGGTTTTCAGTGCTGTCGAACTGCATTGCATATAACATTTATCAATATTATGTCGATGGAGGTGCTTCTTTTCCAGTGTATACGTTTTTCCATGTTATGTGATTATGTAGGTGTAGCTAATACCTGTCACGGCGAGGGTATTTTCGTGATTTAGAGCATGACCTTCAACCTGTGGTCTGACCCCTTAGTGATCCGAACAAATCTAACTTGCACAATAGCTAAGAGGGGCTAAATGTTGCAGGATGCACTTTCTCTCTCTGACAGTACAAATGAATGATTTATTCATTCGGCTACAGGCGCAGTCTCTTCAACCTAATCAAATTTTCAGATGTTTGATTTTAATTAATGGCGCTTTCAATGTTATCTTCCCGTTAAATATTCATCGCAATGTGGCAGCCCCGCCCCCGCCTTGAATCATTAAAGCTTCAGACAGACGCTTTCGTTTGACGACTCGGTTCCCTCCTTCCTGTCCTCTTCCTGCTCTTTTCTTTCTCGCTGTGTTGCACTTCCATGTGCTAACGCATCGGGACACAAACAAATGACTTCCAAATGGAGAAAACACCTCAATTCCTCCACCGGACAGCCAGTGAGATTTCACGCAGCGATGCTATGTTCATTTTGTGTGGAGAACATTTCTAAACCCACAACTGCTCAAGTTCTTAGAGATAAAACAAACCACTGTGTCATTATTCAAGGTTGGAAGATATCAACCTAGAGAATTAATAATTTTTCTTTTGACAGTTTTGAAAAAAAAAATTGGGGCATGTACAGTGATGTACAAGTTCTGAGTTTCCTAACACTTCTTTCTTTTTTTGCCACCACTGGTGCCCTTCTGTGGCAGCACCGGAAAAAGCGCAAAAAAAGTAAAGAACAAGAAAACACACCAGATTTTCTCACATCTAATTGGACTTAACACATAATGATGAGGCTTTAAGTTCCAAGTTGCTTTTTAAAAGTTAGTATTTCATGATTACTATTTTCAATGAAATGATTTATTTCTTGGAGTAATAGGTCTGCCTTACTACAAAGAGGAGCTAAATGCTACCACTGTTATTAATGGTAAAATATCAATTTAAATCATTTTTGTGGACTTGTAGATCAAAGGTTGTCTTTCCTGTGACATTTTGGAGACTTCAGGATTTCACACAAGCCATCAATGCCTTGAGTAAGATTCGACAAATGTTTTATTTTGTTTAAAATGTCAGCAACATATCAAGATATGTGTGTGTGCGCTGCAAGAATAAATGCGGAATTAATACGGTGAAATTATTGCCTAGAGACAGCGCATCCATTATGATTCCATTACGATATGTTCGTACTTACTAACAAGGGTCAAAATGTCATTTGCCTGAGAATTCAGTAACACGAACACTGAAGCTCATGTTGATGTTTGGCCTGCAGCATAAACAAAAGTGCTTTGAAATCCCACTAGAAATGAAATCAAGCTTGTTTTGAAGGCATTTATAGTCAATCTTCGTCACTTCGTGGAGTTTTTGTCTCGTTGTGAATCTATAACTTTTTAATATACTGCGTATAATTATTCTTATTACTGCGTTGTAGTCTGAATCTCGCTTCGTCCGAGTCGTGTCGTTGGTTCCTTGGGCAAGACGCTTCACCCACCTTGCCTCGAGTGTCACTATTTACCACCACAAGAGTGTGAATGCGCATTATTGTTATTATTATTATTCACTCTCCAGGCTTAGGGCTGTGAGCGGTCCCTTCCCTCCAACATTATAATGCTTCTGCCTTTCACAATATGTGCTAAGTGACACTAAATGCTTTCATATTGATACCAGTCTTTCATTACTTATGCATGTGTTTTCGGATTAAGTTTAACACACGTTTTAAAAACAGCAAGAACCAATATTTGGCAGCCATGTCATTTCACATATATTTGAAAAAATTTAGATTTTATTTTTTGTAGCGCTTATCCTCACTAAGGTCTCAAAAGTGTGCTTGAGCCTATTCCAACTGGTTTTGGGCAAGAGGCGGGGCACACCCTGAACTGGTCAGCAGATAGAGACAAACAAGCATTCACACTCACATTCGCAACCACGGACAATTTAGATTGTTCAATTAAACTACCATGCATGATTTGGAATGTAGGAGGAAACTGGATATTTAATGATATATAAACACAATGATAATGAGTCTGTGGTGTACTGTACTCAATTTGTGAAATTTCTTCTGGTGCCAAAATGTTTATAAACAGAAATCCTATAAATAGAAACACGACATGAATTAATTAATCCAAATGTGAAATAATGTATCAACTCATCTATTTTGTAATTTGATTGCGAAATCTAAGATTAATATTAGGGCTAAGCTATTTTCATGCATTTAAATACTTTTATATTCATTTTAATTACTTTTAATTTCATGATGCTGCATTGCGTTGGAAAGCATGACAGGAGAAATGAATCTGTCAAAGTCGATCATCAAAGAGGTGGTGGGTGCGATTGAGGATCTGATTGACTGAACTTTGACAACTTGATATAAAGGCCTAGATAGACCAAAAAGACGCTGGCCAACAGTGACAGACGCTTACCCCCTGTGGCGTCCGGCTGGCTGTTGGCACGTCACGCTGCAGGAATACAGCTCAACGACAGACAGCGACGCTGACCATTAAAGTACCTTCTGCGCATGCATAAGATGTAATACCCTTCCATACCATCGGTGGCGGTAGTCACCATTTCTCATGGTTAGAAAAATCCAACCGGAAAGCTGTTGGCCGGGGGCGGATTGTAAAAACGTAAACAATGCATTCAGCTGTATTCTTCGCTCACGATGAACTCCCACGCGAAGTAAACCATCACGTTCTTGACACGGTATTGTGCAATACTATTGTCAACCCTTGCTCTTGTACTTGTAAGAAGATTAAGGCAGCGGAGGCGTGCTCACTGTTTTTCCGCATTTGTCACTTCCCGTTGGTGCTCAGAGCGCTGATTTGCTAGGTAACAGCCAATCGGAGTGACCAAAAGTCACGACTGGCGACGCCGATTCAACATGCGTAACCGCCCCCAAGACGCTTACAGACGGGTTACGCTACTACGACGGTGGCCACTACACCAAACAGACGGCACATTCAGACGCCACGACGCTTCACAACCTCCGACGTCGGTTTGGTCTATCAGGGCCATCATCCTTGAGAGTTCTAAATTGACTGGTTGAGAATTGTGACATTTTAGAGTGATAAAAAGGACCATAAACGTATCAGTCTGACCCTTGGCGACAGCTATCTTGAATTAAATGTCTGTCAAATCTACAATCATTATTATTGAGCTAAAATCCAAATGCGTAATTATTAAAACGTGTATGACTGCGCAAAGTGGTGAAAAGAAAATCATCTCACCACTTTCTGTTTGGAGTTTGGTTTCTGCAGGAGCCACTCAATGTCAATCGAGCCAGATGATTGGAACTGATGGTGGCACGGCAAGGTGGCGTTGTCCCCGACTACTTTCTTCATCTCGGTCTGGGCACCTCCTGACAGTGGACTGAGGAGAACTGCAGGTAGAGAGAGGAAAAAGAAGAGACAAATGTCAGCTAGCTCCAACTAAACTGGAAGACACGGGACAGAGCTTGCAAATTGGACAGAAAAGTCAACATTCAGAGGAAACAGAGGTGACAGAAGACACAGACAGTTGAGACATCGGACCTCAATTACTGTCAGGAAGAAGCTAAAATGTGCAAAAAGCTGAGAAAATCAAATTGTTTTCAGATTTATTCAGGCATTCTTGTATAAGCATGAAAAGCAATAGTAAGATATAATTTGATTTATATTTCTCCAGCACTCCCCTGAAGTGTCATTACCTTCAACGTTCATTTTTAAAACTCCAAAGACATGGTCCTAAGCTAAAAAAAACAAGCCAGTGAATGAAAGTGATGACAGTACTCCATGCCTCCGAGGTACAACTCCAAATTTGAGAACAATTTTCATGAAAAAATGTTAACGTTGCATAATAAAAAGTTCAAAACCATGAACAAAACCCACCCACACCTTCAATCATGTTTTATTGTAGCTGTGAACATCCTTATTTACAAGGACAGACAAAGTTGACAGAAAACGTAGATCTACGATCCAGTAGTTCCCGAGAAATACTGTTAATGGTGAAACCACGTAATTGTATTGTGAAGTCCCTGTTACCGTGGCAACCAATGCTGATATTTTCATTTTCAAAAGTTTGGCATTTATTCACGTTACATTACATATTGAGAAATCATGAAGTTATCATGTTGTATTCTAATTGAGAATTTTTTAAAGACTTTGAAGACTTAGCCCCCCCGCACACACACACACACACACAAACACGCAAAAAAGCTAAATTTCGTTGGAACCCTGTTTTTCACAATTTTGGGCCCATTGTATTTAGGTTGATGTGACCAATCCAACCAAGACTTTGCATCTTGACAGATTTTCCTTTTTGGTCAATCCTGTCACATTGCTACTTTGAAACCAAGTCCTGGATAAGTAAACTTCATTTTCTCACTTAGTACAAACAAAACAAGCCCCTGGCTACTTCTGCAATGTGCTCATGTTGCAGTAAAAAATTATACGTCGCTATAAATACTTGTGTGATTTTAATGGCTGACTCTGGGCAGTGGCCAGATTGTCACGTCGCAAGTCTCTGTGGGGGAGCAGGAGTTCTAATTTACTAGAAAACGCTGGACTTCAGTAGAATTATCCAGAGGCATCACAGAGGTATGTTTCAAATTGTGTTTGTGCATCCAGAGGATGTGTCCCACTACTGAGATAGTGGACTCTCAACACCTGTTCCAAAGATGCGCCAAGATATTTTTGGCTCTTCAACATTTAACTTAACTACCTGCCTTTAATTTAATTGCAGAGTGAGTCAACACTTTGTGGTGCTTGTAAGCGCTTAAAATAAAGTTATCCACCCCAGCAGATGATCATTTGGTCCCAGGCTGTATATGTTGTGTATACGCAGCTCCACGATTTCATTTATATGCTGATTAATGGTTCCTCCTGTTGGCGTTGAGTGAATAACCAAGGTGGAGAAAAAAAGCTTGAAACATTGTATGACTTGCTGATTTTGCTCCGTGGCCAGAATGTCTGACAAAGCAGTACAGCGCAAAACTTTCTGTTTGCAAAAGTTATAAAAAGCACAGGAATTCACTAATCCCACGTTTCCATCAAGCGGTCCACATTTTTAACGATGGTACGATTTGCAGAGGTGGGCATTCTGTCAGATCGACCGACCGGTCTGTCAGCCCGTCACTGACGGATGCCCATTTTCCTGACCAACGACGGGATACCTTTTAAAAATGACGGACTGACGGATGACGTCAGTCTAATCGTCATCCGTCACTGGCGGTTGCCCGTTTTTCTGATGTTTTTTGGGGGGGACCGACTGACAGACCAACAGGCTTCTGACGAACTTAACTGACTGACGATTACAATTTAGTTTGTCACGAAAAATGACGGACTGACGAACGACGGACGGGTACCCTGGATGCTGGCGGATGACAAATGACGGACCGGCAAAATTTTGATCAAGCTTTTTTTGCTGGGTTTGGTTGGTACTACCATGAGCTGTGTCAGCTTCATAGTTTGGCATCATAGCAGCATGATGTGCATTGAACTTTAACGTCAATAAATTCAACAAAAAAGATATCACACTATACTGTAGCTGCTGTAGCTATTATCATTCCACCTCCCTACCCCTTAGCGGTTGGAACCCATGCTTGTTGTAAATGTGCTTGGTGTAAAACTGTCAAATGTTGTGGGGAGAGCCAACGCGGCTGGGAATGCATACACACCCAGTGGGCACCTGTCCACTCGTTTCCTGGTCCATCCTTACTTGAGCGGTCCCATAAGTGAGCTCTGGGCCAATGAAAATGTCAGCTCAGTGCTGCGAAGCCCAAGTGTCAGCGCTGACGCAGGACACAACGGAGAAGAGCAGCCGTCCATAAACAGCTTCTTCAAGCATGCGCGTGGCATCATTTGCTTGCTTTCAGCAGTTCTTTGACTTTTGTTGCATCTCTGTTTTTTTCCCCCCTCAGTACAGTCACTGTCCATCAGGGCGAAAAAGAGAAAAAATACTTGACAGGAGAGACTTTTTTTTTGGGTGTCTCTTGACAGGAACAGTTTCTGATGTCCTGCTGTTATTGGACCTTTAAATAACCAGTCAGCAGAAAACGATGGGACATCCATTTACTGTGTGGATGTCTGTGACATTTTGATGCAGTGTCATTCCTCCTCTGGGTTACGGTTTGCTATATTTCTAAAAATATGTGTTTATGTGCATGCAGTGGATTGAAAATCACGGTAGAGGTTAATGGTTGATGGTGGGGGTCTTGATGCTCTGCCGACAGTCTTCCCTTGACTCCTCAGTCTGTAATCAGCCGAGCACGTCAGAGACTCATTGCGGAATCCTGCAGTGTGCCAAAGGCCTGATAAGAGCCCTCTGTGCCCGCTTTTCACCTTCCGCCTCTCCCAATAGATATGGCGCGGTTGACCGGATAAATTGGGGGTACGGTAATCTTTGTCCAACATGACACTAAAACAATTTCCATGAACCAATTTTTCAAAATACCCTCAAACAAGGACAGTCGAGGTCAGCTCCTTCACGGTCATGTAAAATTTACATTGGCCATACCATTAGACACAGCTGCAAAATCAAATATAGTCTAGCGATAGATCTGTTTAAAAAAGTATGCTTTTCCAATGAAATATTTACTCACTTTAAACTGACTTCACAAAATAACAAATACTTGGCTGTAGAGGACCACAATGTATGACACTAGGCATCTTGCAAATGCTTGATATTGCATTTGTATTGTTCTGATCTGATCATTAATAAGATGAATTTGCATCAATTTGATCACCTTTTATTAAGTGAATTTTGTCTTTTCGAATTCACTAATCAATACGAAATGAAAGTAATTGCCCAAAGTATTCTGCGACGTTAAAAACAAAGTATTGCCCAGATCCATTAACTCCTTCAAAATTGTTTACGGAAAACTAGTCAGGGAGCTTAGTTAGCTGACGAACAATCTAAAAAACAGGGAAACAAACAGCATGGGAACACAGCCTCCTTGATGTCGACGATGGAGGCAATGCATAAGTGTCTAACAGGAAATGGAGCAGCATCACTTTTTTAAAGACAACATTTTGGATACAGCTCTTGTATTGGCTGTCATCAGACTGTAAAGGTGTAAGTTATCAAGTATCCACTGACTGTGGATGCCGAAAATAGTCTTTGAAAGCGAGAAATCACACACTTATTTGCCAGAGAGAGTTGGCAGACAAGTGAAAAGTGAGGGGGGGGGGGGGGGGGTGGTTGGTATCTAATCACGTCATCCAAGTTTGGCAGTTATTTATGGTGGGGATGGAGACTTTTGTGCTGTGGAATGACTGACGCCACACCGGCAAAATTAGCTCGCTTCGATGCGAGTGTGCGTTCGCTTTGGCCTCTTTCATAGTGTACACAGCTGGGACAGCTGGACCGCTGGACCCCATCATTTGTGTCAACAACACTTGATGCCGAATTTCCCAAGTGTGGCATCTTTGCACACAGTATATCAAACTGTGACAGCTTTCAAAACAGCAGTCTTAGTCTAGGAAACATAAAAACAGTAACAACCAGAAACACACACAGTAGGGTGTACAGTAGATCTCCTCCAAGGTGGAAAGATTGTGGTAATACGTACAGTCAAACTATCTAAAGCAAATATAGATTTTATATACATGATACATATATAAAATGCTACAAGAACGATGACATGTTTCAGACTTCAGGTGTGATTTATTAATTCATCCCATTATTTTTGGTCGACAAACTGCTGTTATTCCCACACTGTTCACTTGATTTGCATGTGCATATCCACAAATTAAAGATGATAGTCTGCAGATAAAGCACATTTTGCTTCATTTGAAAATGCATTCTAGTGGTTTTCGGAGACAAAAAGATGAGAATTGTGTCAATATCACAATATTTATGGTCCTGACTGTATATTGAAAGTGACAAAGGATTCCAAAAGGATGTAGGTGATAGTGTAGTGGTTCACTTGCTTGACTTTTGTGCATGAAGCATGGATACAGCTTGCAATCAGTTTGAATGTGAACGAGTGGGGCTCTACGATTGACTAGCAACCAACTGAGGGTGGAGTCTGCCTTTTGCCCAACGTTAAGACGGGCTACTTTTTCTTTTTTTTTTTTTTTCGGCTTGTCCTCTTAGGGGTCATACAGTGCATCATCACTATCTTTCCTCTGAAGGTGCCCAAACCATCTCAGTCTGGTCTCTCTAAATTTGTCCCCAAAACATCTAACCTTGGCTGTCTCTCTGATGAGATCATTTCTCATGCCTCATGTTTTTTTAGGGGTAACTTTCAATTTATTACAATATAGTCTCCAAATGGTAATGTGCGCCACTGCTTCTTTTCATTTTGATTTACTTTCACCAAAACAACCATAAAACTGACATTTAACTTTAATGCACTCATGCTCAGACTGATGACAGCAGCGCAACAGATTGCAAATGATACAAAATTATGGACCATCTTCCCGCTGAACTATTGTACCTTGTTATGAAATTGAACAAATATTAGTCCATGGTAAAACCTTCTCTTTCAACCCTCCTGATAGTCACTTGCAGATTATGCCTTTTAGCCATTTCTGTCAGCACAACCAATCGGTAGTGCTGTTATAAATGAACGACAGCCAATGATGCATCTACGCTGAGTGAATATCGAGTCTACAGACGGCCGAAAGGTTTGAGTGAAACAGTAGGCCATATCACGGCGTGAAATGGAACAATGCATGAAAACGATGTCAAATAAATAAAGGCCAGCGGAGTGCTTTAGATTTTAGGTTTTATAATGTGAACATGTCTGGTTACTAAAAGATCAGGCATTTAACTCATTCACTGCCAGGCATTTTAAGACCCTCTTTTACCCTAACATTTGAAAAAAAAAAAAAAAGAGAAAAAATATGAATAAATTCCTTGGATTGAATGGCTGGACTGTGAAAAGACGAATACATTTGTCAATGGCAGTGAATGAGTTAAACATGGGTTACTTAGATGGTAAAGCATACAATGTCAGATAAACGTTATTAATAAAGTATTAAATGTGTAAACACAGCAAACAATTTGCGACTGAAATTGCACATATAGCAAAAGTGTATCAGCCCCACAAGATTATGTGAAGGCGCAGTCGCTATCAGATGCTACATTGTACTTGTACTTCTCACCTCCATCCACTTTATCATTCTAATAGGCACCAACATTTAAAGGGTTCATTTGCCACCTATCCACAACCTTTTATTAAAATCAGTGATGCAGTTTGTGCGTAATCACCAACCAACTAACCACTGCACAAACCAACAAGAGAAAAAACACGTTGTAAAACTAAAACAAAAAAGCCTAAAAAGCAATATGTAATGTAGTCAGTCATGTGTGTGAATTCACATGTCCTCATTAGATTTCACAAGAATAGGTAAAAGGTCAAATAAATGGTTGAGGGAGAGAGTTAAATGTCGAGAAGAGTTATGATCTATAGGTCTCACGTCTGCTTTTCTCACTATGGCTCGTCATTGGGCGGCCATTTGAGTCCGAGATTAGGATTTCCCAACCGTAGCAGTGGAAAGTAGCACGTCATAATTAACAAAAGGACAAGTGGTTCTAGACACATGGTTTGCAAAGAGCCAGCGAGAGGGGAATGGACACAAAGGGTGGAAAAAGGGAGGAACCGACTTCTATGAATAGGCCCTAGGGGGAGTTGTGCTCCAGTAAATCTGCCTCACAGAGCCCTGCAATCTTATTATAGTGTGACCACAGAGACAGACAGACAGACGGAATGACAGGACAGGCCCGGATCTTTCACACTGCCTAAAGTCAAGCTCCATATCCCCTCAGTCAGCAGCGAGTGCATGCGGCCCTCGCCATCGCCAAAACCCGCGACTTGTGGTGCGCTCGGACATCAAAGACGGTGAGCCACGCAGGACGTTAGGGGAGGAGAATGGACGGTGCACTGTCTGACTTCCTGCAGACCTTTTGAAAGTCACAAGTGTGGAGGGAGAATTCCACCGTCACAAAGGGAGGATTTGGACACGGGTTAGCAGATATTACAAAAGGAAGAATGGAACAAGGGCGTCATGCGTGACAACACTTACGGGGGCCGAACACGTCAGAAAGACACTTCCTGCCTATCTGCATAATGGAAAATAATGGTGATTTAGAGTGCAGCTGTCACAGTCACATTTCGCACGAATCACTCACTTTTCCCGTCTCCTTCCAACTTCATGCTTAGCAGAGAGGAGACGTTTGGAAAGGTTGCCTTCATCAAACGTCTAGCGTGGCCTAAATTAGGGATTCAAAGGGCAAACATTAGGTCCTATAAATACCGCTATTGTGGCTGCAAGTTCCACCTTACATCCTCCTCTTCTCTCTCCCGCTGCTGTTATCTTCACGGGATTTCAGACAGCATCGCTTGAAAGGCAGAGAAATCTTTAGATGTCTCAGCAGACAGCGAGCTGCCTCCAGTCGTAAGTGTGCAGTGCAAAAACAACCGGCATGCTCGTTCTGCAAGACTTCCACTTTTTCATCAGGGCTCCGCTTCTTTTTTTTTTTTTTTCAATTATACCTTCTAAAAGGCTAAGTCTCTTAAATGTACTAGGTCACTGTGCACCATTAAAACACGTTTTACATATGACCCACTACTTGTTGCTTTGTGGTTCAACTCGTGAAATTTTCTTCTGTAAAACTCAAAGGTTTTTCCTTTCCTACTGGCTCTTTGATGGGATGAGGTCTCCAAACGCTCCTTGCCTCACTACCCTCTGTATGCGTCAAGGTTTTGGCGACAATATTGAATATTGAAACCACGAACAATGAATGCATACGTATTAAATAACGAATGTTATCTTCATGTTCTTGGTATTGATGTGGAACCATTGAGGTTGCAAATTACAACATCATTCTCACAACATTATGACTGCTCAATAGCGTTATGTTTGCTAAACACTGTACCAGAGATGGGCACTTTACTCTATTTTGCCGTTCTGACCTGGGCACCCTTCTGTCATCGTCCCTCCGTCCTTATTGATAAAATAATCATCCTCCGTCCTCGTCCTTTTAAAGCGCTTCCGTCCTTACATTTCACCAATCTTTTCACTAGTGGCTTTTTAAAAGAATCCAAGACAACATGTCCGTCTGTACTTGACACAGTTGGGGACGATTATAGGGATGGACAAAAACCCACTTGATCCTTGCTTAGTTGGTCCTTTGAAAAAAATAAAAAATAAAAAATAAAAAAAAATTCTCATTGTGAAAATGGGCCGTTCCGACCCGTTCCATATCTGCATTGTACATACTAAAAATATACAGTCAGATAAAGGGGTACCATATACTAGGACGTGTGTCTTTTAGATCCACCCAATACACTTACCTCATTGTACTAGTGGAGTCAGAAGTAACAGTTTCTTCCATTCCAGTGTCAAAATGGGACAGAAGTGTTCTCAAAGATGTAGGAGTCAAGTGTCAAGGGTATAAAAGTAGTACCAGCGCGGCTTCCACCACATAAAGGTACAATTCGTGCAATTTTCAAATTATATGTGTGTATGTGATGTGAAAGATGTGAAAAAATATCTTCCAAGTGCAGGCTCTCCTCCTCATATTAACCCTTAGCCCCGACATTTCTGAGAGCTGTGACAAGAGAGGAAAAGAAGGAATGCAATCATTGTCAAGATAATCCCTTGAAACGTGAAGAAAGGGGTGCAGGTGAAAGGGAAAAGCGATGAAGGAACATTGGGAATGGGGGGAAAAAAAGGCAGAGATGAAACACCTCAGATGCCTGAATAATGCGAGATGTTCACCTTGTGCCGCTCTTGTGCCTTCATTAGCATCGCTTTCATGGCTGCAGCACTGCTGTAATGTCGTGCGAGAGGGACGCCATGGCCTCGTCACATTCCCAAACTGGATGCAAAATTAGTTCCACGACAGCCATTTTTATTGTGCCCCCAGTATTCCGCTTTTTTTCCCCTTTGCAAATTAGGGGAGTGCAGGAATAAGATGGCGAGAGAAAGTTAATTACACCATTCCCCATGGGAGGGAAGGGCAGTAAAAGCTGCTTACAGGGCTATACACATTGTATCAGCGCTGTATCTGCTGGAGCCTCCCACACTCTTGGGTGTAGCTGTCCAAAATGCTACAGCTGCTCCATAAATCTTCTGCTTTTGTTTTTTTTTTTTTCTCCTTTGTGTTAACGTTTTACTTAAATGGTCCGCAAACACAATTTGGGACTATTCTATGAAAAGTTTCAAGTTTCTACAGTTAATCCTGTGAATTCAATTTCATTCTTTTGTTGTTTTTTAAAACGTTTTTAAATGAAGAAAAATAACGAACCACTTCAGGTTGTGGAAAAACATGCAGAAGTAGGAAAGAGGAGACGAGAATGCCACACTGTATGGAAAGACGTGAGAATAAATTCCCACTTCAAAATGGGCTGACTTCATATTTTTATGTCAAGCTGCTCCATGCAATTGCATTTTGCTAGTTTAACACAAAAACACTATTTTTATAAAAAATTAACAGTTTTGTGGAACCGCTTGACGTAAAATATGTTGAGTAAAGCCATCTTTTTTGACTGACTAATGTGGTACTGTAATTTTCAGAGAACATCAAGTTATAATAATGGGCGAAAAATATTACAAGCGAAACATAAATTAAATTGGCGGAAATATTTTCCCTGCGAAAGAATATGACTTTTTTTCTCGAAATATTTTGATTACCGTCATGCAATGTATTACTTTACAACTTTATTTTTGTCATGCTACAACTTCAACCTCGCAGCTAAACTACCTTCTTGTAGTTTTACGGATTTTTTCCAGTTTCACTCACCTGTTCTTCATCACAGCCATCGTAAAGATTTGCTTGCAATGGTCAATGTGAACATTGTCGGCTAGCCACATCATATGTTCAGTTTTAATCACAGTTGGATTTATGAGATTACACACCTCTGTATTGCAAATCCAGCTGCCTCGCAAGGTTACAGCAGTCATTTTAGGCATTTCTGCTTGGCTTGCAAAGACATCTTTGGGAAATTGATCTGGTAGCCTCTTACAAATGAAATTCAGCTTCAAAATCAATTGCCACACTTTGCGTCACGCTATTCTCCTTCCCCTCAATGTGTCTACGTGATTGGAGGGCGATCAAATGGTCCGTTTTGCAGCAGATAACATGCCTCACTTTCATGGAGCGTGTACGCTAACCTCTTGTGCATTCCTGCAGGAATGGGTGGCCTAAATCCGACAGCATGTCTGCACATTTTCTGCGTTTTCAGCATGAGTCTGAGACAATGGAAAAATATGGGAGCGCCGGTATGCCACCTACTGAACGCGAGATATGAAACTAAAATACTTTCACATTTTACAGCCCCCCCAAAATGTATTTTTGCAAATGAAACTGAGACTCTGGCATGTCTTCAAGAGCCTGGAAAAACATTCAGTTGCTTTCAAAGTTTGAAACCAGAATTTTTTTATCTAAACAACTCTAAATCCCATAAAGGGAATATTTTTATAACATATATCAAATTCGGTTCCCTTTTGTCAACAAAAAGTTCCTTACACTCCTGCTCGGCGCGTTTTCCGTATTCACAAGCATTCAATAAGGCTTTATCCCACAGCTGAGCTTATTTCTCGGTCTGAGTGGCATGAAGCTATTTTTGTTGGCAAGGGTTTAAGAATAAGGGAAAATATTCGTCATGTAGCTATTGAGTCGTAGGAACAAAAGCCTTAGTGTGCGACTTTTAAACTCTGAGAAAAGTTGCTCTTTTGGTGAGTTCATCTTTTTGTTCAAGCCTGCGTGCCTGACAGATGGTACAGTGCGAAAGAATTTGAGCAGTATTCATTAACGCACGCTAGAAGACAGCTTTGCCTGCTGCTGATCATCTTAAATCTCTCCTGTTGGGCATCGATATATACGTACGGTGTACATCAGCAAAGCGCTGCCGGCGGGTGGGACAGATGGGGTGAGCTCCGATATAAGCAGCTGTAATGCTCACAAGGGCGCATGCGAGCAACCTTCCTCCTCAGGTAAAATACAGATCAGGGCACGACGCACCGCTCTCCCCCCCCCCCCCCCGTACTCATTATTTATGTGTTCTAATCACAATTTGTGGCTGGCAAGCATGAGAGTGAAGCCCTCTCACGTTGTTGGCACACACCAAGACATGGGCACTGACCTCAGCGGATCAATACTTAATAAGCTTTTGTGCTGCCAAGTCCATTTTGCTGCAATCCGCAATTTTTTTTTTTTTTTTTTTTTTTATGTCCATTAGGTTGAAAATAGAGCTGACTAGGTGTATGACCACAGGAAGTGGAAGGGGGCGTTTTCACCCACGTTCTTGCCCATGATGGATGCTTCACAATAGCATGGGATAAATGAAAAGTTTGAATTCTTGCTACCATGCGCTATAAAGGTATGACATGCCTGATTTATTAAGTGTAATGCAATATAGTACTCCGTTTGTGGGGATCAAATAAACATTTAACAGCCTGTGTAAAAGATTACAGGGCGTACATGGTTACATTTGATTGTACATGATGAACAAGGAGTGATGCAAAAGTGAGCTCACCAAGAGTCATATAATATAAAAAATTATATGATTTTTTGGGGGGGTTTATGACATATACGGTCAGCATTCTGAACTGTAATGCTACTATAAGGCTGAATACAAAACCCACCAACCGACACGCACACCAATTTGTCTTTGTTTGCCTTCTCTTTGTCATTTCAGAAAAAAAAACAAAAAAAAAAAAACAACCGGAGATGCATGTGTTACAATTGACAGAGACGATCATTCTTCTTTTCCTCGCCTCTCTGCACACATGGATTTAATTCCATTATTGACGTCAGCATGATTATTTGTCACTGTCCAAAGACAAGCACGCAGCGCCGGTCTCCCGTCAATTTTTGTGATTTTTCATTTTCGCAGGAAATCCTTGAGCACCTCCCAAAAAAACAATACTATACATGCGTTACATTTGATAGCAACGATCATTCTTCTCCGTGGCTTCCTCGCCTCTCTGCACACATGGATTTGATTCCATCGCAGAGGTCAGTATGATTATTCGTCACTCTCCAAAGTCTTGAGTTCACCTGGGCTTGGACGGGGAAACCTATTTGAGCAAAGTCTCTAATTCACTTCCCTGAAATCCAAGTGAGAGAAGGAACTGAATACGGCAGAGCAGCTCCCATGTTGAACATTTCAGCAGCTAATTGAAAACAGACGGGACGCCGTCCCCCCCTCTCCATCCGCCCAGCTCTGCTGCTCTCTGCATCCATGACATATTAGCGACGTCACCCGTCTAATGGCATGCATATGATGTTTCTCATCACAAAATCAGCGAGGGGGGGGGGTGGATAATACCATTGTAGATTTCCACAAGAATGAGAACATTCTTTTGTTACAGCTGTGTCACACTGCAGCGGCGGAGGACAAAGCGGTAACCTATCTATCTTGGAAAAACAGAACGATGGCTGTACCATTTCCCCAGAGGTGAGCGGATGCCATGTGTGCTTTGGCAGCTGTGTACTGAGAGGTGTTGACTGGTGGGCCAGCTGACAGAGTGGCGGTGGCTACATGACGGCTGCGGAGGTCACACTGGGCTGTAAAGCTTCCAGGAAAGGCATCACCTTGACTCATTTAGGAGGGCTAATGGAACAACCACCATCTGTCCTTTTGTCGAGTCCATTCGCACAGGACACTCGTTTATTCACCTGCAAGATGTATGGGGAATAAATATGGATCACTGCTTTAGTCAAGGGGAGAGTTTAGCTGTAAATCTTGTAAATTGCGGAGGAGAACGAAGTGATTGTGGCTGTTGTTTATGACCCAAGCAACTTGACCAAGCTTTGACCGTTAACCTTTTACTTGGAAAACATAATCGAATAAATATTACTACACAGTAAATTTCGTCAAGTACATTATACTCTAAAGACTATATTTGGTCCAAGTAAAAAGAGTACAATTTGAGAGTCAAATATTCATCGTGAAATTGACTGATTCATTTTGCGATGGATTTTTAAAAAAATGTACTCTCTGAAATTGACTGTGTAGCGGTAATTAGTTATACACTAACCCCCTTCTTTTTGCCGGGGTTAGGGACCCAGCTTTGCAGTGAATACAGAAAAAAGAAAACGTGAATCACCAATGATGTTGATAATTACCTATATTGAATAGTTGAAACTGTAAAAAAAAAATGAAACACACATCCACAGAGAGCAACACACTCATCCAAACATATACACCTCCAAGTCCTCCAAGCTTGCACAAACAAACACACTCACACATCTCCAGAGTCTAGAAAAGGAATGTCCGCATGGCCTCATCGCAAGGGTGGAGAGAAGATTGAAACCAGATGAATGGAGCTGTGGCACGGCCTGCTCACCCGGCCCGTATTTCACTCCCAAAAGCCTGATTAAAACGAGGCGAGGCACAAGCTGGGCCAAGGCAGCTTATTGTGGCTCTGAGAAGGACAATTGCTTGCAGTGACACCACAGGCAAGGAGGAAATAGGGCGAAGGTTGTACCTTAAGTCGATGCAATTTGTTCACAATGTCGGAGAAGAGGTTTCCTCAGTAAAGCAAAACTTCCATATAACATCAACAAAAGGGAACCTCCTTTAACAGTCAACTTGATTTTTGAGGAAGAATTGGTTCTATTCATACGGCCTTAAACCGCGGGGAAGGTATAATGCCGACAGTGGTCTGCAAACTGTTAACTGAAAAAAAAAGAAAAGAAAATAAGGGCAAACTGCAAGAAGAGGGCAAACTGCAAGAAGAGAGGAACAACATCAAACATTGTTGCAGTGCACAGCAGTCCAAACATAACCATTCTAGTACATTATATCAGATGCATGAATTGTAATCAATTCCATAT
The DNA here is from genome assembly GCF_054856515.1 of Filicampus tigris. NCBI lineage: Eukaryota > Metazoa > Chordata > Actinopteri > Syngnathiformes > Syngnathidae > Filicampus > Filicampus tigris. Next base: position 3,254,414 of record NC_141223.1, on the reverse strand, counting down.
TTTTGTGGCAACGTCACTTTCAAAATGATAATTCAAAATTATAATTCTATATTTTGCTATATAATTTCAATTCGTTTATTATTATTATCAATTATTATTTATTTATTGTTTATAAAGTGCTTTGTTACGGCCCCAGCCGTTATGAAATGCGCTATATAAATAGAATTGTATTGTATTGTATTGCATTCATAGATTAGACCAGTGATTCTCAACCAGTGTGCCGTGGCACATTGATGAAAGATCGTCGGGTGTGCTGCGGAAAATTATCCAATGTCAATTATTTAGACCAAAATATATGATTTTCTTATGTTTTGGTTAATTTATGTATGCCAAGCAGATATAGCGACAAGCAAAACAATAAAATGCTCTTCCACTAGATGACTGAAGGTACACAATTAACCTGTAAATCCATATTTTTGTGAATTGTTTTGCTAAGTGGTGTGCCATGAAGTTTTTTTCCATAAAGGTTGGGAAGCACTGGATTAGAGTAATGTGGGATTTCGTCTGTCATATGTTAAGAGAATAATATTGGGCACTATTTTCGGAGACGGGCGCCAGTGCGCTTGGTGTAAAAATAGGCGCATCTTAATTTTTTTGCCGGGTCAAGTCTAGTTTACGGCGTTTGAACATTTTGCCTATTTCTTTGTGAATGCTGTTATTATGTACAAAATCAGAATATGGTGATGTTTTTTTTCACATGAGCTTTTTTTTTTTTCCCAATATTGTGAGCTTTTTTATCCAGTACCATGAGCTTTTTATATATCGCCAACCTCCCCGCAATATCGTGATAATTATCGAGGTTTAAATGTACTTTGCGCATCTCCTGCCTTTATATGCCATGTAGACCACGCCGCTCTCCCTGCGCTGACTTTAAAGGGAGAGATGGGAACCGCTTCCATTGGATGGCAAACAAGTCGGCTACGTTCTCTCCCGCAGCAGCACACAACGGCGCAAACGCCCCCATCTACCTGCGTCCATCTACCAAAATACCAAAAGAAAGAAAACTCCACCCATGCACAGAGTTAGACTGCGCTTTGCACTAGACTTGAGCTGGGCATGAAAATCAGGCGCATTACGTTTCATTGGTTGCTACGTGCTGATGAAAACATGTCATAGCATTAAAGGAAGACTGAATGACTCCCTCCTGTCTTAACTTATTAGCAGGCTCATCAGATGCATGGGCATCTCGCCAAAGGTCATGTGACACTTTTGCAGGTGTGTGCACTGATGGGGGTGTCATTTGCACACTTTGGTTGTGTATACAGGGACAAACCTAGAGGGAGTCTGGTTGCTTCAAGTGCGTGAAGCCTAGCACATGTGCAAGCGCGACTGAGACATTAGCGGCGTTTTCATTGACGGTCTGTGCGCCGTCTGTCGCGCGGAAGAACTCCATACTGCTTGGCCTGATCGCAGCTGGTCGGCTCCGCATGCGCCTCTGTGCCAAACATGCTCCCCATCTCCATCCCCTTGACATTCTAGCTACGTTACAACCACAAGATGTTGCCGGACGTCGCACAAGTAAATAAGTCAGTTCATTCCGTGTCACAGCAATGTTTAATCTGCCTCAATTTGGTCAACGGGAGGTTAATCTCATTAAACGTGTGCTAAACGGCATGCTTGGGCACCATCTGACAAGATTCAGGCAAGTTCATTCAAAGGAAAGAAGACAGAATGATGTTGTGGAGAGCAGTGTTCTGCTGTAGCACGTGACTAAAAACAAACCACAAGTGTCTCAAACTAACCTACGGCAACAGTTGTGGTTTACCAACAATGGAAGGCCTTATTAAAACAAGCCTTAGCACACAAATGCTGTTTGTCAACAAGCAGACTAATTACTTTCAAACCAAGCTAAATTATAATAGCATACATGGCATTTGAGCATGTGAACTAGAGACTATAGTCGCCGTCATGTGCAACGTTTACGCCTGGGTTTGCACATTTTTTTGCAAAGGTTTTGTGTAAGACGCTACCGTTAAAAAGGTGATAAGTGGCGTATAATTACGCATCATGTTATAAATACTTGGGTAAATGGGTATACATGTAAGTTTTGTAATTTAACTCATCTGATTTCATTCGATAGATTTTCTTTAACAACTTAGTTTTTTCGTTTATTAATGATTTATAACAGGGGTGACCAACCTTTTCAAAACTGCGAGCTACAGGTTGAGAACTGATTAATTGTGAAGGGCTATTTGACGGAAGCCTATTTTTTCCCGTAATCTTCTATTCCCCCCCTCCCGAGCCTCAAAGCTGCCGGACTAAATGAGTCTCCTTTAAATGCTGCGAGGCTACCGAGGTCCTGGAAGGTGCATAAAACAAAACCGTTTAATTTTTCCTTTTTTTTTTTTTTTTTTTAAGTTTGTTGAGTTGGTAGTCGGAGACGCTAACGGACACCTGTTTAAAATGAGAGTTGGACCGGCCTATTGGTGATAACTATTTGGTCCGGCCGGACAAAATGGCGGATAAACGGATGGCGGAAAGTTACCCTGGCTGTCACCGAAGGCAATAAACAGACCGCAAATTTGGATACACACTTCTGAAACAACAAATTTGCTCAAATGAGGGTTGGCACGTGTCCTTATCGTCATTGCTCCCACTCGGTGGATTGATGGAAGGATCTACTATGATTATTACTTCTGGGATTATTCAAATGCTAAAACCAAATCATGACCATTTTATCAACAATGAATAAAGTTCCCCTCATTGCAAAGTGCTTTCACTATGCGTATCTTGAAAAAGCTGTGTTAGGGTAAATAATAATAATAATAATGTAATACATCATGGAAAACGTACACACTGGCCCACCTTGAAGGACAAACCACACTGTATCTTCTAGTATAAGCAGTTTCCCCACGATATGACAAAGTACGTCGAAGGGCATACAAGTTGAAGCGGTGGAAACATTTGGAAGTCAGATGATGACAAAACATCTCAGCTTCATCCACCCCCTCTAAAAACATTTAAATACAGACCACAGCATGACGTAGGATTTGCATCAAGAAGACTTACGGCCCGAAACGTGTAATGTGAACATACAAGAACGCTCCCTCTGCATCATCTCCGTGCGCGTACAAGGAGGCGAAGTAGCTGCGCAAGTAGCCTGCTAGCTGCCTACCCTGTGGGCACCACTGGCGGCTGCGGCCTCCCTCCAGATGAATCATAAACAACTCCCTTGGCCTCGTGTGACTTAATCCCCTGTGACATCGCCACAGGGAAACGGCAGAAACGAGAGAGGAGGGAAAAGAAAACAACGCCCATGCTAACTTTCAAGTGAATTAAACATTAGAATGAATGTGTATGAGGTGTATCTGAGGATATGTCACGGAGGTGAGGTCGTAATTTAACAGATGATAGCGTATGGTTGCAGGGGTGGACATTTGGAGTTTCATTTTGGCCCTAATAAAAGCAGGAGTCACTTCAGGTCATGCTCTACCTTGCCGCCCCGTCTCATTGTTCATGTGTGCATTATGTAAATTCATTGAAATATGGCCACACAGCTTGAATATGTGTAATAGACAGAGGGTGGCAGCTAAGGCCATCATCAAAATAGTGCTTCTTTAAGGCTATGGAGAGCATACCCTGAAGAAAGCAGCTAATTAATTTATTTTAGGAAGCAGAATCTGGAATCTTCTGGTTAGACATGCTAGGTTTTATCCTTCAGGCTTCTTCAGCACACAGCTCCTTAAAAAAAAAAAAAAAAAGAAGGAAATCAAGAGGCAGTTTGCTTGAACCAAGCCAAGGTGCAACACTGAAAGTTTCTAAAATGATTTGCAGGCACTTTTTCAGCTTGTGCTGATACAAGGGGCTTTTGTGTTTGAGATTAATGAAAGATGTTTTGCTCTTTGGCATTTTAGATCCCACGCAAAGGTTAAAAACAGCCCCCGACCAGCGAAAGGTTTATGTGGTGTGCCGCCGACAAGGTTCCACTCACCGCGAGAAACAATTCTGTCTTGTAAAGCGCTGCTGTAATTTGTAGGTTATGATTTTTTTTCCAATTACATCTGTCTCTGTATTTCTGCTGGAGACAAAGTTCATTTCAGTCCGCGCAATAAAAGCTACCTGATGAAATGCTACAGTACGTATAAAGCATTTTCCTATATCTGTGGGTGGCTGCAAAGTTTTTGTGCATTCATTTGGTAAATAAGAAGAACCATTGTTTTTTTTTTTATATACGTATGTATTGATGCCAACTGGTGCGATGTAACTGCTTGTTGGAACACTGCTTGGAACACTAAGATATTAAGATGACCCATGATACATTATACCGTACATGATCCCAAAATACTTGTTTTTCAAAATATGAAAAATGTGTAAATACACACACTGCAGGTCAAAAGTTTGAGTTCGAACACATTTTCTCATGTAATTGAAAGAGAAACCGTGTCCATAGGTCCATGGCTTTTTGACTGGAAATTATATCTACACACACACACACATAATACTACAATTTTGTTATTTGATTCTCCTATTTTCAGTTTGATGGGCGATCTAGTATGCCGATTGGAATTTATAATCCCCATCTGTCAGTCTGCTTGTTAGGTGAGTTTTTTGTTCCAGAAAGATACGTCGCGTTGGTTCTTAGCTGCATATTGAGTAGCTATAAAACATCCATCCATTTTCTGTACCGCTTATCTTCATAAGTTCATGGGTGAGCTCGAGCCTTTCCCAACTGACTATGGGTGAGAGGGAGGGCACATCCAAAAATGGTCGCCAGCCAATCGCACGGCACATATAGAAAACAACCTTTCATCCTCACATTCACAATTTAGAGTCTTCAATTAACTGGATGCTGAAACACGCATTATTTCGAAGCCTGCTTATGTGACTTCTTGCCCCTCTTGATTGATATTGTGCTACTTGATGCAGGCTTCACTAATAATTGACTTTTTTCTTTTTTTTTTTTTTTCCACAAGACGTCTGTTATGTCTACCAAACAGAACCACAAGCATTGCCATGATAAGTGACAGCTTGTGCTGGGATGTGGCGGCTACGACTGGTGCTCAATAAGAACAAACAGGTGTCGTCTCATAATACTCAATAGGAATGGCGTAAAAGAATGCCCTGGGATTAATCAAAATAGCACGTGCATAACTCACTCCCTTGACTGAATGGCCTCTGTGGGGAAAAACACACAATCTCCTACGCCGCTGCCCGCTTGTCTGAGAATCCACAATGCTATGATGCCATGCATTCTTGGATCATCCCTACATGTTGGCCATATTCTCCCTTGATACAGTTTATAGATCATTTGAATGCACACACAAAAAGTGATGTGAAAAGTCTAACTCCAAACAACACGGCGCTCAACTAGCATCTCGGTATGTCTTCGATTATGGCCACCTTCGCCAAAGTGTCACCGCAACTGCGATCGGGGTCCAGGTCCAGCCGATAAAAACAATTTCCTTAACAGATGTGATTAGATTAAAAAAATACAAATAAAAAAGCACGGAATCATATAGGACGTTGACCTCATATGTGTATTTAGTTTAAAAAAATACAGACGTTAAATCAAATACTGAACAAATGTGACGTAACACTCCTTTTTAGCCGTCTGACACTGTCAGGTAGATGTTCCAGACTAAACACAGGAGTGAAAAAAATAACAGTCCCCTGTGTCATGCATTGAATTGTAACCGTTTTTTTCTGCCCAGTGTGGCCAGTCAGGTAGAATTTGCCCCCCTTTCGTCCTTGCTGAATTAGCCACTAATCAGTATGCTGAGCAAAGGGGTCAAAAGAAAGATTTTCTTTGTCAGCTTGCTCATATTAATACTTTCATTAGGAATGCCTGCCTGTCAGTGATGCAGTGTGACACGTATGGCTCGGCATGAGAAGCCAGGCTAATAAGGGGATAAAGGGAAAGGTTACATTGGGGAACGCCAGAGCTGCCACTTACTCTCAGGGCATTCGTGTACAAACACTAAACATACAGAGCAATATGTCATGTGCCTTTCCTATGACCATACAGTAAAAGCGCTGTCCACTAATGTAATTGAGTGAGTAAGAAGTGCATTGAGGAAGGTGTTGTATGATGCTTATGTGTGATGGAGAAAAGACTTCTTTTTACTTTAATGAGCAGAAGTGTTTAGCCCGGAGCGAGGTCTTTTGGAGCGTTGCACAATGTCCCCTTCGTTTCCCCATACTCCAAGGCTGGAGAGAGTACATACTTAATTACACACAGGGAAGCGCTCGCCTAGACACTGCTGAGATTATGCATGTCTAGCACATTCCTGAGACACACACACACACACGTGTGCATGCACGCTTGCACGAGGGAGTAATGCTGTCCTAAGCATTGTGCCACCTACTTCACGGTGCGACCTTCAAGCCCCAACGTTCTTCATCCCTGAGGTGTCCTTGATGACTCCCAGTGCAGAGTGAGAGGGGGCGGAAAGAGCATCCGCATGATAGTCGGGATTTAACGTCAGAATGGATGGAGGGAGGTGAGTGTGGTTGTGTCATCCCGTCCAATTTTACCATACTGGGAATACCAAGTGTCCTCTGGCTCAGATGTTGCAGCCCTACTGAGAATTCAGCGAATGCATCTCACATGTTAATGCTCTCAGTAATGCAGCTAATTTAGATTCCGAACACACCCTTTCATCCGCCAGTTACACAGTACAGTACGTGTCGATTACCTCAGCAGCAAAGAATCAAATGGAAGGAAAAGCCTAATGACATTTGAAAGGCCGAAGCCAGTGAATTCTTGAAAAACCTTGCAGATTAAAAAGATGGTCAGTGAACATCTGCGCTCCAGTTGGCTGATTGATGCTGGAGCGTTACTGGGTTTTAGAGGCAATGAGTTTTAGCGGGAATGAGCTATAATGCCATTCTGTTTGCTTACCTGAATGTCACGAGCTTTTAATTGGCCAGATCATGAAATGGCGCTATTGCCTTGTGGCTATGAATGCCTTGATATAGGGCTGTGCGATGAATCAAAATTCGATTACAATGACGATTATTACACTCCACGATTACAAAATTGGCATAATCTTCAAAAAAAAAAAAAAAAATGTCTACACAAGGAAATCCTACTTGAATCTACACGTTTGCACCTTTTTTATTTTATAATATATAACTATTTTATAAATTTTGTTTGGTCCAAAAGAAACATATATAATTACAGTGTTTAAAAGAAATTAATTTGTCTTTATATTTTTTACATTTAACTATTTTCTTGTTTTGTAACAAAAAGATAAATGATTGTTTGAATAATCGTGATTTCAATTATAACCAAAATAATCGTGATTAATATTTTTTTCATAATCGAGCAGCCTTACCTTGATGCAACGTTCAAAGATGAAAAAAATCCAATTTGATAGGGTTAGAAGTTAGTATTAGGACAAATATTTGTCAGTAAAAATAATAAAATAATGTTATTGTACATTCAAACAAAACAAAAACTATCATAAACATGTCAAGCTGTTGCACTTGATGACATAAGATGTGACGACTGGACTGGGACAGTGAAGAGTTAAAATAAGTTATTTTAAATAAGTACTCATGTGTACCCACAAACAAGCCCTCCTGATAAATGCAAAGAGGCCAAATGTCTGCATTAGCCTGCTAACTAACAAAATCAACCGACAAAATCACAATATGTAAGCTATGCAAGACTTCCTATTTGCGTCGAGGAAACTTTTTTAATTGGTAGGGTCACGTTTCATAGAGCTGCATTCCTACAGCGGCTGCCGAGCTTAATAGCCCATTCAAAATCATCAAGTCGAATGGAATAGGCTGCAGTTCTTTTGTGACCATGGGCAGGATAACTGGCAAAGAAAATTGAGGGATACCGATAGTAATAATAGTGTTGTTGTTGTTTTGTTTTTAAACATTTATTATAGTTCACTTTTAGTGCTAAATCCAGCTCGATTCAGTATTCTGAATGTCGAATGGTTCTTTGCGCCAATTTTGTGACACGGCTACGGTACGCTGGCAAAAGACCGAGCTAAGGACTTGAGCATGTGCTACTGTAAATGGACCGTCCTCTGCTATTAATGGACTGCTCCACCGCTCCGATGTTTCATTACTGCCATGACTTCCACTTAATGAAGAGAAACGAAAAGTGCACAGTGGGTAAAAGTGTATCTTTCACCTCCCCAAAATGTTGTTTTCATTATTATCACATTTTTAAAAAGGCTTTCTGCAGTCCACTTCAAAGTTTAATAGCCCTCCAGTGGCCCGATCCCAGCTGACAAGGGATTCATTTTGTATTTGTATTTCCTCTGCAATACAATCAAGAAAGCTTCAGTCTATGGAAGCAAAAGGTGGCGCCCGGGGATTTAGCTCGAGAGTAAAATATTCAGAGGTTAGAGGTCAAACCAGTCACAGCTGCTCTGGAGTACATAGCTGATGGGCTCGTGCGACACATGGACACGAACCAGACACGCACATTCGCTCTTTTATACCATACATGCATACAAAGCCAAAACGGGGCATTTTATGCAGTGCACACGATGTAAACCAATCAACAAAGTGACTGAATTAAAGTGGGTTACAAAGACATATTCATCCTGTTGTGTTACGTTGCTATGTGCCCTGTGGCGACAGACACTTGTGTGTGAGAATTCAGCATAAGCACAAGGACAACAACATTCCAGACATCACAAACCAGCACATTTTACCAAGTTCTTTCTTATATCACATCGTCAAATTCATTACATTTCTATCCTCTCTATGTTTGGGATACAACTTCCAACAGACTATAAACATGAGGAAAACTTCATGTGAATACCATCCATTGGCACAACGGACAGTTCAGATCATGTCCGGTACGTCATGATTCTATGACACTGCTGTATGTATGCTACTTCATGATATTACACGGTGAGATAGGTCTCAACTGTTTGCTGATAAAATGACATATTTCACAGGTTAGCGATATATCCGATTCAAGTGAAGATTTAATATTCCTCACAAGATGAATATACCGTCTGTCCATCTCTACTCGCTTCGATTTGGGGCTGTTCATTTTCTCCTTACAAAAAATAACGGCCAGAAATGGTGAAAACCACCACGCATTGAACGACTGGATCGCACTGAAACACACTTCAAGAAAAATGAGGTTTTATTGCATTTACTTCTCAGCGTGTGGCTGCTGGGCAAGCAAGAAGACAAAATCCTGAAGGTTGTGGACTAGCGTACTGCTCTGTCTAGATCTAAAACACAGCAACAGGGTAAGTTAGCATTAGCGTGTGTTTATTGTTTTCATTGGTAGCAATCTATTATCAAGAGTTACAATGACGCGGCAAATGACGAATCTGATCGCATGGTAAACAACAGCAGTGGTTTATGTGGCTTGTATGGTATTGACTCATTATGCTTGGAACGCCGGCTGAACAGGTACTACAAAGAGTACTTGGTATAGATGGTGACCCAATGGTGATCAAAACAAATAGTGGTGAAAAATATGTGTGGGTGTTGTTATCTACTACAGGCCTGGCAAGGGACCCTATTGCAGTTCATGACTTTAAGATCTTTAAAAGTCAGACAGACAGAAATGTTGGGCCTTGGCAAACATTAAAATTGTATTGAGTGGCATTCTAGGTTTTCGAGCATGTTGCCGTATGCAGACTGGCTTTGCGCCAACCAATCAATTCACAAGTTTTGTATGATTGCCAACTAAATCTTGGAAGAAAACTGCTGAAAAATATCTACTTTGATACAATTAAATTTGATACGGTTTTATTTGAGTCAGCTGGCTGTGGAATGTGCATTCACTGGAAAATGCTGAAGTCTTGTTACAGACGACGTATAAGCATCCCTTTGGCTTAGGCCAACAGTCAAGTTTCCAAACCTCTGGTGCAACATTTTTTAACAATCATTTTGAGGAAACTGCAGCTCCGCTGTCAGTTGTTAGACATATGCTACAGGAATCCGAAGAAAGAGCCAAACGGGAATGTGTTGTTCAAATGGAATGGATTAAAAAAAAAAAAAACACAAAAAAAACCTATATGAGGTTTCCACTTTCAGGAAATGAAAAGGCTTGTTTTTGTAAACAGACCTCCGAGTCTCAGAGGAAACATTCAAGTGCTTCCATTCCAGACACACGCGGACAAAATGCAGTGGTGCTTTTCTTTCTACTGCACACCTACAAAAAAAAGACATACGCACAACTCCCCAACCCCCGTCATCCTGGTTGACCCTTTGGGTCTATGACCAAGAGTGACATTCCTCACTCGAGCTGTCTGAGCTTTGTTTGGATTAGCTGAGAGGGAGCAGAACCCCCATTCAGTCCCATTGGCTGCAGTGCGCCACACGCCCGCCTGCTGCCGCACATACACACACACACACAGATCCCCAAACCTCATGTGCACGCCACAGCACACAGAGGTAAGCACATTTCCTCAGAAGTCCATGTATACACACACAGGCACTCACACTCAGACGGGCTAGTCATGTGGCCTTATAGAGGCATGGTGGCGACCCATTGCCTTTCATGGGAGCTGACTCTGTGACATCCACTCCTCAGGCTCCGTGTTCTCTGCAGCCCAGCTAGCACACAGTTGGGGGTGGTGGTGGGGGGGGTTTGAGATAAAAGGCAGGAGGAGGCTGAGTGAATAAAAGAGAGAGAGAAAGAACGGGATGTGTGATGAAAGCAAGGAGGAAGCAGAGGGGATGGAGGGTACGCGCACACTGTTTAAGTTGCGGCCGTCTGGCACTCGACTCTTCTTGCACCCGAGAAACTCATGCTGAGTGACGACAGCGACATAAATGTAGAGGAATATATACACCTCGGCTTCTAAAAGCTTAACCTAATGCACAACTAAATCCTATCTGCGTCTTCACAAACACGCCGTCATCCTTTCACAGGCGAGTGCGGTTTGACATAGAATGGGTTGTTTTGCACGTAAGCAGTCGCAGTGCAATGCAGGATGAAAGAACACAAAAGAAAAGATTTACGCCGACATCAGTCATGAAGCGGCAATTAGACCTGACACTTGTAGCTCGAACATGAAACGCTCAAAGAAAAATAGGAGCTAATCAACAACGTGTTAAAACCACCCAGCCTGTTTAAAAAAATGCCAATAAGGACTAAAGTAATGACCACAGTTACAAATAATGTCAATGTAAGATCATTCAAAAGAATTGAAAAGGTGGTAAATTCTGCCGATATGTCCATGGATCGGCGCTCAAATGGTTTAAAACATTGATTGAGCAGACTTGGAAGTTTAATGAGAGAAGAGTGATGTCACAGGGTTTGTTTTCATGCATTCTTGGTTCTTTGGAATATGTTAGCGTGTTCACCATTGTTTCCAAACCCTCCAACTCATTATGACTTGAGCAGGCACACTATAGGTGGGCGCAGACATCATGGTGGGCAATCTCTCAGGCAAACAACAAAAACACCCGCCAAAAATATGTTGAATGATACATAGTTTGGAGATTTGAAAATCTAACATTTATATTTCATATTTTTTATATTTCATATTGGTTGTGAATTCAAATAATAGAGAAAATGCAAACACTGAGCGCCAAAGTAAAACAGAAAATAAACGCACATTCAGAAAAAAAACTTTCTTTATAGAAATGCGTGTGAAAACAAACAACAGAACCTATTCTGACAATAAACATACACGTTTAATTTTACTTCTCTCAATAAATCCTTACTTGCCGACAGACTAAGCAGTACTAAATTACATAAGCATAGAAAAGATATTCATCATTGAATAAGTCAGTTCCATTGTAAATTAATTATTAGTGAATTATTAGTTACTTTTGAGCTCCATTTTCATTATGATTACTCAATGACTGGAATGCAAGAAGGGACAAAATGGCCGCCACCTGAGATGGCTAAAAACGGTGAATTTTGATGCTTAACTCAATATTAATCAGAATGTCTCGTTTCAACTGGTGGGCCTGCATAGAACATGAAAAAAACATGTTCAAAATAAGTATCTAAAAACACACATTGTTTTTTTTTTTTATGCTTGCTAGTGCTGAATTTACATCTGAACTCTGCATACATTTCTAATTAGAACTGTGTCACTTCAGAGCGCAATCTTTATGGTGTCGTGTTAAAGAAAGCTTTTCACAATGGCGTATCCCTGTTTTCCGGCTCCAACAGGAGATTGTGGTTGAATAAACAGTAAGACTCAGGTCGTCCCGCATGACTCAGGGGAGTCATCTCCGCCTCATAACAAATGAATAAGCGGGGCTCAGGCTGGAGTACATATGCACAACACGGCGGGGACGCTGGAGCGAGGGGCATTTATGGAGCCTGGACAAATTCACACAGTCTTTAATATTGATTCTAAGTTGAAACATCACAACGTGTGTTTAAAGCATTGCTCATGGAGCTGGGTGGAGGGGAAAAGTACAGTGGGTGCTGACCACAGTGTTACATATGTATGAGGCATAACAGTCAGCCAAGTGGGTGTGAGATGACGTCCCAAATGAGTCATCGGGCAGGGTGGAGCTGCTCTGAATGCTGTGGTGGAGGACAAGGGTTGTTCAGCAGCTCAAACAGCTGCCAATATCCTCCCCATTTGCTGTCAAGAGCCCAGATGATAACAGTGAGGGGAATAAATAGCGTGGTCATAACTTGGGGCTGCAGCACAACCATTGGAAAGCGCGACCGTCTTTGTACTGCGGGCCGCTTTTGGAGCGTACCGGCGTTATACTTCATGCCGAGCCCTTTGCTTTGCCTCCAGGAAAATAACGTATGTTCCCATCAGTAATGCTACACTGCAGTGCTTTGCGCCTACCAGCACCATCACCTCCTCCCCCCCCCCCCCCCCCCCCCCGCTGCTACAATGTGCCTGAGACCCGATCCATCTTTTGCGAGTATGTTGGCCTCAAGGCATTGCCTGAGAGCTCTCTCCACCCCTCCCTCTCTGCTTCTCCCAAATGTAATGAGTGGGAGATACGAAAAGAGGAGAAGTCAAACAGGGTGGCAAGCAGAGGAGGAGGTGAGTCATGGACACGACCACAAGGTGATGGACTGTGAAGGAGACAGGAGGGTGTGGTGCAGTGGCGGGAGGCCACTACTGCTCACTACTAAACTACTTTTACATCTTCAGTTTGGTTTCACATTTAAATGTACTGTATGGATTTCTATTCCCTTGACCATTGTGTCTACAGTTTCAGCGAGAGTGTGTCTGCAACTTTGATTTCCCCTCTTGGTACCTGTACCAAGCACACAAGTATTGTTTTAATCCTAGTTGATTGAAGGTTTACTTTAAAACAATTTCCGCACAATTTCATGAGGGTTGACGGTCAAGAATGTATTCAATTTTGGTGCCAATCTGGTTAAATGTGGATATAATTTATCAGAAAATACCAAGGCATGCATATTTTTTCTTCATTTCTTTATTTCAGAATTGTGCACAGAGGTATCAAAGTAGTCAGGAAACGGAATCAATAGCGCCTCTCCTGGTTGCAGCCACAAGAAGACACAATTAATCAATGATCACATGCAGTAAGCAATATAATTCTCAACTATCATTTAATTGACTAATAAGTCAACTTTATTTTAGAGTTCTCTCTCTGCCGACTTTTTGAGTCCAGACGGACCCAAACCCTCGACCTTGAATACGAACGGTCGTCTGCCAGCTAATCATAAAGGATGTTTAACATTATTCTCCGTGAAGTGGAACTTAGCCCGCTAGCATACAGAAAAATAAATAAACATTTTCTGAACCGCTTTTCCAAATGAACATAAGTGCTGTACACATTTTTGGACTTTCTTTTTGGTTGTCTTTCTGAGTCACAACTGAATTGAATAACTTCACTCCAAATGATCACTTCCCTCTTTCCAATGAAAGCCAATGCACAACATCCACTACCTCGTTAGTTTTGAAGCGCACCATGCTGACTGCAGAAATGTCTGCTTGCCACAATTACTGGAAATTCTTTCTTACTTATACTTTCTTACAGTTAATCTCGGAGGAGGTCCACATTCTTCTTGGTGCTATGCTCGTTCTCATTCCTTCATTTTGCGCTATTGCACCCCCATATTGACTCCATATTTTCTACTTGGTGGTCCTATTTGTCTTTACTGTTACTCCTCCTGTACTGCCTCCCCCTCTGTCATTAGTGCACCCCGCCTCCTCCGTTATCAACTCTCAGCCTTTTATCTATCCCCTGTTCCACTTGCTCCCATCCACTGTCTCATTAGCTGACAGCTACTACAGGACTCCTATGAGAGGCCAGATGAGACCCACATAGTACGGTGACCTTCATTTCACAGAGGGGCCGCTATCAGTGACAAGCAATCAGCCGCATTGCCGACAAAGGTGCGATACGTAGCAAGGCGCTGCCTCGCACACACATGTATTCCGGAACATCATGGTGTGTGTCAGTAGCCTTCAACCAGCTATTGGCCAAGGTTAGAGGTGACACATCCAGTGGAAAAAAAAAAAATGACAGCCATCTTGGCCCCCACCCTGCTTTGTGCCCCGTTGGATCACATGGCCGTTTACACAGATGAAGGGGAGGGGCTTCCGAGGCCAGGAGCCCAGTGGGGCCAGAGTCCTTGAGACACATGCGCACATAAGACATACTCATGGGCCATGTAGTAAATAATGCCCATCAACCTGTGTTTTAATCAGCCTCAGGGACGCATGGCTGCACCTCGTGATGCTAACAGGCCATCCATCAGTGGCCATCCATCAGTGATGTCGAACATGATTTTAGAGACCCAGAGGGTCGGCGATCAGACCCTCGGGTTGACCCTTCAAGACATGATAGTGGCGAGTTAGCAAAACACCAGCCAATAAACCCTGGGCAAGAAATAAACAGTGGCCGAGAGGAGTAACAACCTTGGGAGTGGACATATTTGCAAGATGAATGTGGGCAGTGGACACTCCCAATCTATCCTTGGCAGATCAATTGCTGGAAGTCAAACTACTACCTCTTACCTCTGTCTACCTGCGATTTAGTTGAATCGGCACAATAAGATGGATGGCACAACAAGGCTTCACAACGACCTCTGCTGAGATGAAACACTGGATTTGGAAGGAAGCAGCAGACAAGATGGTGATTGCTAATTGTCATAATTGGCTTCCCTCCTTAGACCACCATGTTTAATATGGCAACAATTACATCCTGCTCTGGTTTACGTGGTGATTCTGTTTGAGTTGGAAAATGTGCTTTTGTGCAGCACGGCAAAAGGCAAAGGATGGAAAATAAGATGAGGATTCAAATGGCAAGTGTGGTTGAAATATAACGACATCAAGGGGACATTTGATAGCTTTGGTTTTGGGGTAGTGGGACTGAGATTAAGATTGCACACATGTACAGTGTGCCAGAGAGATGGACCTTGGCTGTGCCACGTGGTTTCACATCTTGCTGCACGCTGCAAGGGCCAGACATGCCATATTCCTCGCATGTCACCAAACATCTGGCGCCCAAATGCATCGCAACTCATCAGTGTCTGAGAAACTCGATTCCTCCAGCCCATTGCCTGCCTGCCTCCCTCCCGTCTTGTTGAGACCAGCCTGATTCTCAGCAGCAGCACAATCATGGGACAGTTCTTATAATCATTTTGGGACAACATAGATCATGAAAATGAACATGCACACTTCATGAGGTCAAATAACAAACAAAAATCACACAGATGCATGACGGGGGGTGGGGGGCTGGGGTTGGGTTACGAGTGACCACTTTAAATGGGCCAACTTTACATCATCCGAAAAGTGATGATGTATGGACTTCAGCGAGTCTGTTTCTGCTTTTGCAAAGTTGACCACACTCCTCACCTGCGCTATATCTAAAGGGAATTAAAGGTCCTGGTTCGATTGGAATCAAGTTGGCTGTGTTCACTCCCACAACGGTGCAAACGCAGATTTTCAAATGTGTCCATCTACGAAAATACCAAAATAAGGAAAACTCTACCCATGCGCAGTTAGGCTGCACGAAAATAGGGCCTTAAGAGTTTTGTTGTTCAAATGCCGGTTGCTGAGGCATAACTGTGCAGTATAAAAAATAATCTTTTGACCACATATCCTTGATCGACTCTGGGGAATAGAATGAACTAGTTTGAATGAATCGATAACACCTCTTCTGGTTGCAGTCAGCAGTACACTCCACTTTGCTCCAAAACACGATTACGTGACCATTAACTCCACTCAACTGACCAAATAATTAAAAATCAATGAATTGATTAACATACCAAAGCCTTGTTAGTAATTATTACTACATAACTAAACCAACTAAATATTAATTAAACAATTAATAAAGGTTTTACAATGGGAATAGTTTGACCACTAAATGGATAACTATATTATAATATAATAATATATTTTCCTTTATTTATTTTGTTCAAATTACTTTGAAATCCAAACAAAACTGAAGTTTGCCAGCATCTCGGAATTATTGCAATAGACATAAAAGATTACACTGAGTATTGCGGAAAACAAAATACAACCAAATAACAACACATCATGTCCTATCATTGACAAATTCTGACTCGGTTTACAAATGAAAAGCTATGCAGATGATGTTGCGCTCTCAGCAAAGTACCACCCACAGAGTAAAAACCAAAGCTGGATGTCAGATCACGCCATGGCGTCATTTGGCCGTACCACCATGCCACCCTAGCTGGCAAAATAAAAAAGAAAGGCGACCGAGTTATTGCTGACCGCCATTTCTCAGGTTCTCCAATCCTCTGATCTCTGGCTGGCCTCTCAATAAATAACAGAACACGCCTTGAGGTTTACAGACTCTCTGACTCCTTCCTCTTCCTCACAGAGAGGCAAAGATGAGGCCCAGTACAGAGAGGCTGTGAGCCTCGCCTTCAATGGCTCTCTCGGTGAGTCAAGAACACGAGCAACAAAAACCATCTTATTATCAGTCATGTCTGATCCTAAGGCTGAGCTGTCATTGCCAATTTGCATTCCTTGTCATTTTTAAAAGACCTGCTAACAATGCAACAGATGCTGGAAACTGGGCCGTCGTTATCTCGTGCTAATTAACGAGAGAGGTGCTGACACTTAAACCAAAAAAAAAAAATATTTCGCCATTTATGAAAGATGTGTTGTCTAACGAGCCCTTCTTTGCACAAGTCAGCCCCGCTCTGACCTGTCTATGACCAGCATGACAGTGTGAGGATGCCAGGCTCAATCTGAGAGTAATACGGGGGGAGGTGTCTCTCTTGCTCGAATGGATCATCGCGCTCCAGCTCCCCGGATGAGGCGAGAAATAATTTGTAGGGACAGGCAGAGTCTCAAAGAAGACAATGATTCAACTGGATGGCCACTGTCCCAAACAGATGAAATTTAACTTGTTAGGAAACATCTCCACTCCTTTCTGAAGAGATGAAAGGCCACAAGAAATCATCTCACGGGCCCAATACATTAGCTAATTGCGTTGCTGAAAATTCAACAGTCACCTCTGTCTTAACTACCTGTGATCATTTGTAGTCTGCAGGATCCAAAGACGCACATACCGTTGAAGACAGAGCAAAAGAGGTCGGGCAGCTGTTAAACAAGCTAATTAACATAAACTCTAATAGGCCAGAAGGATGTGAGGGGAGACGAGGATTAACACTTTAAACCATTAAAGCCCTCTGTCATTAGTGTTCACTGCTTCTTGCTTTACCGTGCTGGAGATTACGCTCCTTCGGGCGAAAGCTAAGTATAGTGGAGTGATGGATGGATGGATCGACAACGAGAACAATGCATCATCATCACAGCCATCTACAATCCACATAAAACCAATGAGTGCGCTGTCACTGAGCACCTCGTTGGTTGCGCTGTGTTTACCTCCAGCAAGGTCAAAAGTACTCTGATTTGATTGTTGTTTGTTTGATTGGATTCCTCTAAAACAGCTTTACGGACAGACAAACAGATTTACATTACGCTTTATGGCATGTAAAACCCTTTGCTGAATTTCTTAAAATAGTGTCTGCCCCCCTACTCGATAAAGTGTCCCTATTTTTCGGTTGTTGCGTCCTCTGCCTGAAAGAAATAAATGCCTCCCTCAAATAATCAAGTTTACCCTCAGGAGAAAACTGGGAGACACTTGTTTTCAGATACTGTATAAATGTTAAACAAGAACAGCTAAACCCACTTGGCCTTTGCTACTTATCCATTACAAACCAACAGCCACGCCAGATATGTAAACAATCAGTGTTAGATTCATTTCGTTCAACCAGAATTTGTAAAGAAGTTTCCAGCGCGCCATTAAAGATGATCTCATGTGGAGAGGCTAATCGTATTAACCACTAGTGCATTTGAATAAATGTCCTTCAATTATCATGTGGAAAATGAATGATTGATAAATGGATTATATTATTTCATGGGCATTTTCTAAATATCTTACATTCCTGTTTCCGTGCAAATGTTGTACAGGGCCTCCATTCGAATAAATCTGCAATTGAGTAAATAAATACCACTAGCCACCGTACGAGGCAATGCAGTAAATTTGAGTGCATATTCGGAGGAAAATGATACCTCCACTAGAGAATAAAAAATGGTAGTGAGTTATTGCATTATCCAGCTTACTAAATAAAAAGTAAAAGAAACACAGGTGGTCCTATTCCCCCCACCCACACACTTTTGTTAGAGAAATGGCTTTTCTCTTCTTGCTGTTTCAGTCACACTGAAACATGAATAAAAAATGGTCAGGTTCCCTTATTTTATGTCATCTCCAATAAACCAGGAAGTGGTCTGATAACACCTGTATACGGACACAATAATTAGCAAAAATAACTCATTGATTTTCTTCTTTTCACTTTTGTGAACCTTGGTAGACATCTGACGAAAAATAATGAATGTTTCTTTTTTTTTGTTGTTGTTGCAAAATATGCCTGACTCGCTCAGCAGTAACGCACTCGTGGAAGATGCAGACATGGGAACTTTTACCTGACCTCAAGTTCCAGACAGTCAGCCTTCTTACACAGTCAGAGATGATGAAATAGTTACATTGGTATGATTCTCGCATCTTGGGAATGATTCGTGTTTTGCTCTCAAGTCTGAATAAACCTTAGTCAGCCAAGTTTCAAGGGGTTTATTTAAAAGACTGACCCAAATGCAAGGAATACAAAGAACCCATGCTTGGGCTGTAGTGATAGATGGAAGGAAACATTAGTACGTGAAAATTTCATTGGCCAGGGCCACAACATGAGCTGAATTATAATTGAGGTTAAAAAATAAATAAATAAATTAATAAATTAATTTAAAAAAACATGTCAGCACTTTCTCACTGAAAATAACCAGAATCGATGGGGAATTAATCATTACTGTTGCTTCTAAGGGAAATGAAGGACAAAAACAAAGATTCATACCCTTAAATAAAGTGCAGCACAGTCTGTACAGTGCCATAAAAAGAGTTTGTGATATGCTGTATGTGAAAATATTAGTGTTGGTCATGGAGAGATCTCACTTGGGTTCACACCAATTGTAAACATGCACACACACACACAAACAGTCCAATTCCATGCAACACCCCCTGAAGATTAAGCCTCGCTTAATCTCATCGAGGTGTTTTAATTGTGCTCTATGCTTATTTAGTGTGACTCACTGGGATATTATGAATTGCCCCTAAACAGCTATGTGCTAACGTTTCCTTTTTTGAATCTGCTGTCAATTTGTCTTTTTTATCCTGATATATTTTCTCTTTTACTCCTTTGATAATACTTTGTATGAGTCTGCATTGAAGGATATACACAAGTTGTTCCCTTGATTCACATGACTGAGCCGCCCTTCTGGAAAATTAAAAAAAAAAATCAATACATTATATATATAGTGGCATCCTCACACTATCTGTACTCTATCGCTTCCTGTTAATGATTTCTCACAAAAATTAGGAAATAGATAATTATCAATATGCAACACTTTCTTTGTATAAATATGCACCAGTGTTTACTTTGTCAAATGGTATACTTATACAATGTTGCAAGACAATCACAATGTCCCATCACTGGTGAACTTTTTGTAGAACAGGCAATGCCGTCAGGCCAAAACCTCAAGTCACATTTTGGCGAATTTCACATTTAAAAAAAAAAATCTAAACTATTGGTCAGTCCAACTGTGTGGGTGTTACTTTTACACATTATTGACCAATCTAAAGTGTTGAGAATGGCTTTCTTTCTTTCATGACACAATGCTAATAGTTGAACACACTTGCCATTTTGGGGGTCTACTGAAAAGTGACTATTTCGGAGGTTCAAAGTTTTGACCCGACACCAGCGATTTTGTCCTTGGTTGGTACCTGGTAACCATGCGCACCACGTTGGTGATGCCTGATGTAACCTACTAACCTGTGTTGTTTTATTTTTTATTAATGAACAGTAGGTTCAATAAATTTATACATAAATTGTGGACGTTGCACACCAGAAGTCAACCTAGATTCCTGGGAGATTTTGGATCAACATCATCACCACTAAAAGACGATGCACAATGTAAAGCATGCAATTGCTCGCATCTGCTCAAATCACTTTTGTACAGAATCTTTGGAGCATCTATCCACGCTTGCTGCGGTCGTAAATAACGTATCCCCTCAAAGGAAGGGACGGGCTAATGAAGTCAACTGTAAGCCACTGCACTGCGTAACTCACTGAAGCTGGCTTGCACAGGACTGCTGCTCACTACGGTGCTCTGTGCCTCTCTTTGCTTTATACCGCAGCGGCGGAGATCTGTTCATGAATCAGTCAGATCATGCTGCTTTTAACTTGCGTGCTCGCCTCTGCCTTACGCTTGCTCTCCACGCAGCCGAGCTTGCCAACGCAGTCATTAGAAGACCGTTGACTTGGAGGTAAAATGCGATGGACGTTAAGCGGACAGATAACAGGAGCCTCCGCAGTGTAAGGTCCCGCCTTCTTAACGCATGCCACACTATCATCTTGATGTCTTTGTGCCATAACATTGTTCCCTAGTTTGGAAAGTGAGGTAAATCGGATTCAGAAAACAAGTGGATTAACTTAATCACCCCTCGGCTTTGACAATGACCTTCGCTTCAGAGGCATAATAAGGATTAGTTAGAAGTGCAAGGACATATGCCACGCAGAAGAAAAAGATTAGAGTTCTCCCGTGACAGCATGATTGAAATATGCTATCCACCATTCCTTCATGGCGAGGGGCCGAGATAAAAGGGCATCATGAGATGCATCATAATCGCAAACGGATGTGATCTCCGAATGGGCTATTTGTAAGCGAGACAATGAAATACTGTCAACGGTGTCTTCGCTGATAAGAAATCGACTGCTAGCGAACAGAAATTTCGCCAAAGAACCCATAATGGAATCACAGAGAAACAAAAGGGAGTTTACATTTACATTAGCGCAATTGATTGCAGGCTTTCTGACATATATCCTCCCTTTTTGTCATTGCTAGCATTGCAAGCAAATGCCGTGATATTTCTTATAGACGTTGCTACTGTATTGATGAGATGAACAGGAAGGAAGTTATTCTCAGGATGGTATGAAAGACGATACTAGCAAACCACTGCACGGCACGCAGCTCGATAGGGCACTACCATGGACAAGGTTAGGTAAATTGATAACATGCGGTAGCCTTCGGCCTGACTTCTGGGAAAGGTGAGGTCAGGTGGGAATACAAGGTCGGGGCAAGCAAATGGAGCAAACAAGATCGCCAATGGATTGGAAACAATGTCAAATGATTGCCAATGACTGGGGAGGCCGATCAGTCCGTCACACACCTGACTCGAGATTTTTGTTCTTAACAAAAAGATATGCTGGGAGAGCAGGCGGGCAATGGCGCTGAAGTGGGTTCACCGTAGGACACGGCTGTCCATCACTGCTGGGATCAGGGTCTACGCCAGCTACAGAAGGAAAAACCTTGCATCCGCGTTTGCACCGATGCTGATGTATCAGTAGATGTGTGTGCATTTGTGCAAATTTTATGCCCAGAATGATTCCAAAGTGTTTCACCTGGAGATAGGGGTGCAGCAGTAGGATGCAGATACGGAATGCTGCAATCTCCAAAATGCACACATTACTTTGCATATTCCAGTGCCTGTCTGATCCAGCCTTTCTCTGTTCTTAGCCTTTACGCTTCTTTCCCCCTTTTTTTTGTATCGCTGCCTCTGCCCTTACCCCTGGAGACTTAAGTGTCACTTTCAGAGGAATGACATTAAAATCTGGTGACTGCAGTTACATAACGGGAATAGTTACTTGAGCAACTTCTGCATCTGTTTACATGAATATCAGCTCCAACAGTCTGTGGCTATGTTCTAGGAGTCGCTTGTATCCGAGCGTGAATTCAAGCCCCTTTTCTACTACAATGCTCAGCTTGGCTCTCAACTTGATAGTGCCTGACCAACTGGGATTCCTCACCACTCACTGGTAAAAGAGATTCCCTCTCAACTCAAAAGTTTAACATTTAAGGACGTCATGAAATTCGAAAAGTTAACAAGCTAACATTACCTTACATTGCTACTGTGTCTTAGCTATGGGCACTGCAGAATTGCACTCCGTAGTCTCCATTTGATGCTGCTGCCCTTAGTATTGCCTGGAATCAAATGTACAATGATCCAAGAAATAAATACAGGAAACCCTACCGTCGTTCTTATTAATATATATATATATATATATATATATATATATATATATATATATATATATATATATATATATATATATATATATATATATATATATATATATATATATATATATATATATCCATTGATGCATCTAACTGTCAAATGTACCTCAAATGTTGCCTCTCAAACTCAAACGAGGGAGAAAGCTGCACCGTCATTTGCGAAGGCAGCACAAACAAATCAACATTTGCAATTTCCTTACTGTCTACTGCACTTCCTCGTCTCATTCATTTCCATTGCTCCTGTATGATTGCGTGTTTATTACTCCGCATTTCCACTTGGCCATGGCAACTTTTACTCCAGGCTGGATGCAATCCTGTACAACAATATCTGTGGTATGTGTTGATGTGGGTAAATGTTCTTGAGAGAGCAATGTCAACAGATTGATCGGACAACTACTAAAAATTGCCAACTTGCCCTGTATTTTACCAGCAAGATAGCGATACAAAACTGGCGGCCACAAGATCCTCATAAAGGGGTCCCATCTATACCTTTCTCTTATACGGCTGCTTCTCTCTAAATCTGTGTCGGTGCAAGGTCATCCAACAAGGGGGAGGGGGGTTGCTGAGTAGCAATGATGGGGCTGGAGAAGGTTAGAGAAGGTCAAAGCCCACCTGAAGCAGCATCACTAAATGACTATGAACAAACAAGGACCCTAGAGTATCGCACTGGATGTGATTAGTTAATCTGTCCCCATGGAGATGGTGTGCAAAGATGATGGTGAGGATTGTAACTGGAGACTGAAGGCAGCAGATGACGTGAAGCAGAAAAACTTGTGGGTGTGGATACACCTTTTTTTGTCCAAAATGAGCCCAATGACAGAGCTCTTCTGAGGGTGCTGGGGGACACCAGGGAGGATGATGGATGAGTCGCCAAACAGCCTCTGCTGCCTCATCATTGTATACACACACGCATACACACCCTATAGCTGAGGTATGCAGTGGGACCTCTAAGGTTGAGCCCTTTCCCGGAAGCTGGTCAAACAATTTTTCAACTGGAACGTAACAATCATTTACATTTCTGACCTATCATACAAGTGTATAAAACGGTAACAGCTGTTAATAGGAAAACACACACAGTCTAAATGAAACTCATTAAAGCATAATGCTGTTGATGTTCCCCACCTTTAACATTGCTTATATTTCTTAATATTGATGTATAATTATCATTTCTAATAACAAGAACACACACGTTATAGTGTGAGCGAATGACAACATGCATGGCGGTGGTCGGAAATCAGAAGATGTCATTTTACTGTTGTTGTACAATTGAATGCTTTTAAACATTTTAAATAGCTTGCACAGTTAATATAGGTGATGGGGATCAAACTAGCTTCCAATGTATAAAAAGATTTACATAATGACAAGGCCTGTTTTTCAATGTCCTCACATTAGTGTTTGGGAATGCATATGCGATGCCTATGAGACTACGCACACGGGGATAAACCAACACAGGTACGCTCACATATCCTTTCAGTGATTTATTGGTGTCCACGTATGTTATAATTAATCACTGGCTTAAGCACTCCATGTCTAGATATTTGCATGCATTTTTTTTTTTCTTTTTTCCACGCACTCACTCAAAGAACACACAGTCCTGACTTCATTACGACTGCAGTCCATGCTAATGTCACAAGATCAATGGCAGAGCCTCTCTCTCCTCTTATTTCTGTGACCCAAAAGCATGGGAGTGCTTCCATGCAGAGCACCCTGCAGCGCTTATTCCTGCCATGACAGAGCAACAGACTCGGGTTGTGGGGGAAACAAGCCCCTCAGGTCACACCGCTGCTAACGCGCTATCCATCGACGACTGTCCCCACCATCCGTCATTGATCATAACACCAGTCATGAGAATGAGTAGGATTAAAGGCAATTACATAAACAGCTGATGACACACAAAAACACGTAACCAGCAATTATTCTAGAATACTTCATTTCCACACTTCAGTGAAGCAATACGGCTCATTTTAATTTCAATCAGTGATGATTTTGCACCTTTAATAAGATGAATGCCACATCGGCAAAGCAATGTAATAAGTAAAACCGAAGCTCTCAAGCATCTGGGATCTGATTACAACATATTTACAGTAACTGTAAAAGATTACATATGTCCTCTTTTTGGGTGGAATCTGATTACTGTAATTCTATTACATCTAATCAAATATTCCTCTCCAGACCCTGCTGAGCACACCAAAAAGTTCACTCTTGACTTTCCTCATGCAGATACAGGCCTACGTGGGCAGCGAAGGAGAAATACGGCCGGTCTCTGGTGAGCAAAGCACGTATAGCTGAGTGGCCATCCATCATGACCCTGAGGCAGAGAGCTACAGTATACACGCTCTGCCCGCTCAGACCTCTCATCTCATCTGAGGGCGAGGGGATCAGGAAGGTGGAGGACAGTAAGAGGAAGGGCAAATTCCCTTGGGATAAGGGGAAGGGTGTCACATAAAAGCCGGATTGGGAGAGGGGGGGAGGGCGAATATCTAACCAGTGAGATTGATGAACTCCGCTTTCGCACTTGCAGTTGTTTTTCCTGCAGCCCAATACACAGCTCTACATTGCTATGATTACTTGTAGTCAAGCCAAGACTGGGAGTCACAATATTAGGATGAATGACCGTGCAGGTGGGTCCTCTGAAACATCATTCATACCTCTATTGCCTGTCAATGTGTCCCCAAACAATGACCAGATATGGTGTGTAGAGCAAATGAACAAGTGGGATAAGTGGGATTATTTGAGAGTCAGTCATTCATACCCAACTTGTCTTTTCAGGCCTTTCTGGGCCTTACTAAATGCTTTCCACAAATTAGTCATTCATAAGTAATTGTCCAAATGTCTTGGTAAGATGAACAAGCTCAGTGGGAACTATGACCAAGCCCTAATTGACAGACAAAAAAAAAGTGCAAATGACTTTTGATGACGCAACAAATGTCACATCAGTGAAACAGTGTCCATGGTTACATATCATTAAAATTTAAGTAAAGGTCAGCAAAGGTTAGCCTGTCATCTGTACATGGTATAGACTGTAAAATACGACTTCAACGCAACAAAAAGGGAATCTGCTGATGCGCTGACTTTTTCAAATACACGCGGCTTAAAGATCGCAAAATGTAGTATTCATCCAAAATATTCAAGACAGAGATGCCTTCACGCGTATGAAAACGTCACACATGGCTTTACCAAATTTCACGAGACTTGAGTTCATCTCATTAGTCATTAACCTTGACTGCAAGCATCTAGGGATTAACCTGTTTCGATTGTTATTTGACTTTGAAATTGACTTTAAGAAAGTGGTACGCATGACTCTGTCCTGGCCGCTCAGCATGACACGGAAGTCAAGTCAAGTGTTTGTCAAAAATAAAATGAAAACCTCTAAACGTCCAATAAAAAGTGAACTGTGTTGGCTGGCTTTTGTCATGAGTGGACCATGTCTCTTACCGCCAGCACACCCGAAGCATCTGGCCCACGATACCGGACGCTTGCCATCTGCCCGACTGGCGTGGCATCTTCGCGGTTAAGGCAGAGTAGGCTCTGTCTCTCCAAATGTACCATGTGGTAGCTGTCTAGGCTGCTTGTCTGGATTTTGCATCCCAACCTCCGCATGCTCATCACCACATTAATTGTGTCTCATCAAACGGTGAGTACAGTTTCTATTTTCTATGTGTCTGAATGTTAGTGTACAATGGTTAATTTATGTCTAAACATGAGAATACACTACTGAAGGAGGAATTAAAATAAGGTAGCTTTACATGCATGATGATTGCGTGTCATTGAGTGTAATTTTACAGAATGAAAAGCATGTAACATGACACGTCATGTCTCGGGCTACTTCGGCCAGTGGCTCAACTACCAGTGCAGCTCTTTTTGCTACGTGTGCACTTTTTCTGGCGTCCTTGCCACTGTGCATCTTTTGTGTCCTGTAACTGAAAACCGTCATCTCTGTCATTCTGCCTCTTCAGAAACATCCACACAAAGAGCAAATGTAATCCCCTTGTATTGATCCGGTCGTGCGGTAACCGGCAAAGTCGAATATTTCAAACCGGGCGGCGGAAAAACATAGCACAAAAGTGATGAAACAGGTGTACAATGTGATGTCATAAATTGTGACAGCCACATATTGTAGCTCAAGTTTCAGGAGACGGGCATTGATTTTGGGCAAAACTGTCCAGACATCTCCTCTTTCTGGTTCAGTGCACCTTTCCTCTGCTAATGAGCATCCGCCTTCATTGCTTGTCAAGTGAGACGTTCTTTTTCATTCCGCGTGTCAGGAAACACTGCTGATACATTACCAGGGAGGAGAGATGAAAGCGGGTGGATGTGACGGGGAGAAAAGTATGATGACTAAGCCTGAGCTTTAAGAAAGACAACGATGTCCCCTAATCCCTCCTGAGCAGCCATAAGCCTTCCGTTATCGCTCGTTAGAATTGCGCATCCCTTAAACACATGAATGCAGGCCTTAATGCGACCCTCTTTTGTACATCATGGTGGCTGCTTATTGGATAAAAAGGAAATAACATGCGTATTGATGTCATTTTATTGTCCATCTTTTTGCGGGAAGTCGACTCAACCCCTGCTGATATAACACGAAGATACACTGACGGAAACAAGGGTGACCACGAAGAAAATGTGTATTGAACACAAATGTTTTCCCTCTTGTATGACGAGGATCACATCGCTCTCAAGCTGCAGTGTACGCCGCCTTGATGGCTGGCCTTCAGCAGCCCTACATCCTCTCAGTCTGTCAACCAGCAAAATCTCTTTTCGCAGCATGAATAACTTATAACATAAAATAAACACTGTAAATACCCAGGTCAACAAGACACATAGGCAAAGAAATGAAAGTGGCTCAATGCTAGAAATGTGGCCAAGTACTGCGTAGAGTATATTTGCAATTTGCAGCTTTGCGCTTGCAGTGTGTTAAATGGACGATGTAATTTACAGAAAGGCCTCATTGTGCTTGCACGAGTTATTCCAAATAACGCACACGTAGTGCAAGTCTACACTACTGTGCAAAGTCAACGCTAGGTTGATGTCTTTAGTACAACCCATTAAGGGTTCCGTCGATTCATCCATTTTTTTTTTTTTTTAAATCTCAGGTGAGACTACACCCTGATTTGGACAGTAGTCGATCAAAGGGCACATAGAGACAGCCATTCACTCTCACATTCATGCCGTCACTGAGGAGGAACCGAATCTACGCAGCCTGCACGGATGTCGGATGTATCACCACTACTACTGTCACAGCTTTTATTTCCATTATTTCCGATGGAATTAAATTGCTAAAACATCATGATGCACAAAATGTAGATGCCCAACAATTGCCATTATTACTTCCCTTATTTTCTTCCAGTCTTGCTGGCAAAGACCAAGTACACATGGTGTAAATGTGTTCAAATGCTACCTGTGATTACCAGCTGTCAAGGGTTGCACTGACTAGCGAGAAGCATAGCTACTCGGCCACCACAACAGCAAAAAGGGGCGTGGTCTTGTTCTGTAGTCTGACTGCTGCATGGTTAAGATGCTTGCTGTTTGCTGAGACAGCAGATGACTTGCCTTGCTCTTTCAGCCATTCACTGAACCAAAGCGGGATAGACTTAATTGCCTCATTAGCAAAAGGGGCCAGCGAGGAGTTGGCATCTTCCACACAGTTCAATGTCAAACGTGCAACTGAGAGGATGAGGTCACAAGCAGAACCAGCATGTGTTGTTCTTACATGTGGAAAAGTTGTGGTAAGTGACGGGTAACCATGTATTATATATCTTTCATTTGTCTCAATTGCAAAATGTAACATCAAGCTCTTGCTATGCGGTTATCTCTCCAAACGGTCTATTTATAAGCTTTGAATCCATCTAGAAAGCAGTGTCATCATGCCAGCAAATTATTTTAAGAGCTTGATTGTGCAGACTGCTACAGTATTTCCTCTTAGACTGCATATTTGGGTGCGGTGTAGACAGTAAATCAAGCCAAACGTTAACACTCTGGATTCCCCTCTTAAAAACGACGCACAAAATAAAAATGATGTCCGTGGCTGGGAGGAAATGTGATGTCCTTTGTGTTTAAACATTTTTGAGAGAGACATAAAATATAGGACTAGAGCATCGTGTCCAAAAGCAATACAATAAAAAAACTTGTGCTTAAAGTAAAAATATTCTTTGCAATATGTTCTATGGAGCCCACTAGTCTAAACACGGCATTCTGATTAATATTGCATGTGTGGAATATGAGTTAAGCAGCAATAAATCCACACATTTTTGCGTATCTCATTTTGCCACTTGCTGTCGACTGAAAATGACATCACAGTTGCTCAGGGCTCAGGTTACAGCCAATCACAGCTTACCTGTCTTCTGAAGCTAAGCCGTGATTGGCCGATACCTGAGCCCTGAGCAACTGTGATGTCATTTTCAGAGACGACTAAAAATGGGTGGATTTTGCTGCTTAACTCATATTCCACAAACACAATGTTAATCAGAATTCCTTGTTTGCACCAGTGGAGGCGCAACATATTATTGTACAAATAAAAATTTGGGTTGACTTCCACAAACTCATTCATTGCCATTGACATATTTATATCTTTTTTCATAGTCCAGCCATTCAATCCCAGGAATTTATTGATATTTATTTATTTTTCTATTTTTTTCAACCTTTAAGGGTAATAGAGGGTCTGAAAATGTCTGGCAGTGAATGAGTTAAATGTAAAAGGTCCAACTGTGACCCGGCATGTTGTATGTTGTCCCACGTTGAGCTCAAGAAAATTGCAATACCTACTGAACCATGATTGATATGCAGTTATGTTTTGACCCCCGCCCCCAAACACACCACCCCACCCCACCTCCACAAAAAAGGAATTATTCAGCCATGGTTTTCGACCCCCAAAATGTGATGAAAACAAATGGCCAAACTAACACACATTTGATGCATCTTCTGTAAAAAACGTTTGCATAAATGCTCTCTTAGCGATGAAATATTGATTAAAGATCAAATTAACTCAAAACAGTTCCATTTAATGGTTATACACAGACACCTCCTACATACTTGAGGAAATGAGATTTTTCTCAGTAAAAGGGTCATGTAAGATATCACGTGTAACATCCCTAGGGTGTGTACTTAAAGGCTGTGGACTATACAGTCATTACCGTGAGGCTACATTTAAAAATGCTCAGCAACACATCTGCATGGGCAGTATAGCGTTAAGACTCTATTTCATCAACCAGTCATGTCTAACGAGTTGGAAAATCCAAAGGTGTTTGCACCATCTGTTGTGAAGCACTTTGCGGGAAAGAGGGGAAAATGATACAGTGTATGACCAGACTCTGAGCTCCCAAATAAATTACGTTTATCTCCTACACAAACATACTCCTCATTCTCGACCCCTTAGCTGACAGAGGAGCACTGAACTCCTGACTTTGTAACACTGAGGGGAGTAGCACAATCATTGGTATTACATACTGAATAATTAAGTCTTTAATTAATCAATGACAGCCAGCTAACAAGGTTTACGCTGTGGTATGAAAGGCCAAATTGCTGGCATTGTGGTTAGATAATTAAACCATCCATCTATCAAATTACTGTACCTTGCAATGCAAGAGGGCAGGACCGTGCCATCACTTGGACTACTTCACAGTTCCCTTATGTCAAATTTTTTGATGACTTTTTTCAAATCAATGATTAATAATAAATAAATAAATAAGCCCGTATAGAGAATAGCAATCCCTTGAAATAGCAATGTGGGAGAACTGGACTGAAGAACAATAGACATTAAGCCACTATGGTAAATATCATAGACAGCCATAATGTGCATTTTTTTTTATTTGACAAAGAGTGGTCGGAAGAATACTAACAAAGCATTGTATGATATTTGGAAATACATAATGACAGATTGCTTTCGTGTATGGCAAACATAATTGAAATGTTTGCTTACCTCCTGATTCAGGCTGGTCCTTCTTTCCGAATAGTCGGCCTACTCATGCAAAGTCACAAGCACGTTGATAGCAGCAACTCTGAAGCGTTTCCACAACTTTTGGTCGGTATGAAACCTATTTTACAAAGCCATTGTACGTATTCTTTCCTTGAAGTTTCAGTTACAAAACACCATAAATTGCTTTTCCTCTGAGAAAAAGTCGTCAGAAAGAAAACACAATCCTGGCTCATAATTTAAAAATGTTGATCAAACGGAAGTCATAACCAAATCTTGCCATGATGTTTAAGTCGTGTGCACGTAAGTGGTTTATTTTACGCCACATGAATCAATGACTCATGGACGCCCTCCACAGCCTATCAGACACCATCAATCTCACGGTCCTTCCTTTGCTGCTGCCAAAGATAAATGTCTGAAGGGCAGAAAGGTTTCTCCTGATTAAAGCCATAAATGCTTTAGGCAAGAGTGGCAAGCAAAGGAGGAAATGGAGTGAGACAATGGAGCAAACAGGGTTCAAAACACCTAATGGAGTGTCCTGCTTGCTGGGCTAATAGACTGCTTCAAATTGAAAGGAACAGCAGGCGCCTAAACAGAGCGCCGTGGAACATTTCCTCCAGTTCATTCAGTCACAAACCAATTGGAAAAGCACAAGGAGAGGAAAAAGACACACCTGGGTTGCCATTGTTTGGTGCAGTACTGGTTGCTTTGATTGCCCTACAATCAATCCTGGCCATTGACTAACATCTGAATAGAGAGAAAAGCCAATGATTCATGTACGTAACATTTTCAAATTTGTTCTGTCTACATTATCATGCTTGAAAACTAACGGTTGGAAAACCCCCCGTGGTCTCTGCCTGGCTAGAAGCTATGATCTCTTACCAATTTGTATCCCAGCAGCTTGATGTAATATCCACATGAATTTTTGGACATGATAATCAATGATCACAGCGTGACACCAGTCTTCTCCCCAGCTGGGGTGTGACAGGTGTGTCTCATAAACAATTAAAAGTGCTGAGCAGTTGGTAAGAAATTGTCAACTATTGGCAAACCGTTTACTGGTGTTAGGATACCCGGCCACTCATTGGTGAAAAAAAGGATGACTTTAGGTCCCACCACTTCATGCAGCAAATTGAAAATAGCCTACAATTTTCTTGGACGAAAGTCAGTCACGGTTCTTCGAATCTTAATCACTTTTCTTCCCTTTGCAGCGCCCCTGGCTAATGGTATCAAGCAAACATGTTCAAGCTCGTATGGTGATGTAAACATGCAATTGATTGATTAATAATTGTGTCCTGAAGCAACTGAGGCAAACTGCAGTAGACTACCTGGCTGCAGCCAGCAGGGGTGCTGTTAATTTCAGTCACAACTATTTTGCAACCGAAAGAGGAAACATCGTGACGTCAAGCGACATCACAGTTGCCAACCTTTCGAAATTCACTTCCAGAGCAATTTGTCTGAATTTAAATATTTTTAAAGGGGAAGTCAATCCAAATATCTTTTTTGTCAATAATATGTTCTATGCTGGCCCACTAGTTGAAACAAGTGGTATGATTAATACGATTAATATGAGCAGCAAAATCCACCCGTTGTTAGCCATCTCAGGGGGCGGCCATTTTGTCACTTCAGTCGACTAAAAATGACATCACAGACGCTCAGGGCTCAGATAACGACCAATCACGGCTCACCTGTTTTCTGAAGCCGAGCTGTGATTGGTCATTGTCTGAGCCCTGAGGGTGTGTGATGTCATTTTCAGTCAACAGAAGTGACAAAATGGCCGCCCCCGGAGATGGCTAAAATGGGTGGATTTTGTTGCTTAACTCATATTTCAAACACAATATTAATCAGAATGCAGTGTTTCAACTAGTGGTCCTGCATAGAACATATTCTTAAAAAAAATGTTTAGGTTGACTTCGGGTTTAACTATATTTGTTCAAGATCATTACCGCGGGACCTGGTTACCAAAGTATATTTGGTAATAGGATTTATCTGCAAACTGTTCACTTATGCAACATAATTATTACTCAATAATCATAATGTATTATTTTAATGTATTTATTGCATCAACGGAGGAATATAAAATTAAATACACGATTATGTGTACTTCACATTGAATTTGTGCGCCAACAGCAACACATCCATCCATCCATCCGTTTTCTGAATCGGAATACAGAAAATGTTTCTTTCATTTTCTTTCCATTCTTAAGTCAAGTCTAAGTCAATACCTTGACCAATAATGCTGACATATCACCAAGCTGTTTTATGTTTTGGGGGATGCAAGCACATTTGTTTTGCACAAGCTACTGTCTGGCATATAGAGTGGATGTGGTATTTGGATTTTTTTTCCCCTCGTTAGCTCATTGTCTCCATGATGTCCCCACAATACATAGTGTCTCATAGACTCCGAGCTCCCTCTGAGCAATAAAGATGAATCCTTTTAAGCTGTTTATTCTCCAGCACAGTTGGATTGCACAATTAACTGCACAGAAAATGGATAGAAAGAGATTTACAGAGAACGTATATGAGATGAAACTCCTGCGTTTGCACTAGCATTTATTACTGAGAAAGTTCTGAGAGTCCAGCGGTGACACCGTGTTTATAAAGAAATTGCTATTAAAGACATTATGCAAGGCGTTTAGAACTGGTATCACCTTAGCTGCTTCAGGCAAAGAGCACTTTAGTTGTGTTGGTCAAAGATTGAATCTTGTTTACTGCAATGTCAATAACTGGGGGCAAAACCACAGTGAGGTGAATCAGCACAAGACAATTTCCATGCTCTGCTTCACAGACTGCATCAGCGTTCAACCGGTGTTTATTCATGATTTGATCTTAGTATTGCTTACATAAAGCAATCAATAGACCTTGATTAAAGTACTTTTGTAGCATTAAAACAACAACACATTTTACTTTGAATCAAAGTATATGTGGAGAGTGCAGCATAACCTCCCGATTGTATAGGAAATAAAAAGGAATGAAGTGAACCGTTGGCAACCCAATAAAATAAATGTTTGTTTTTAGTTTACTTGATTTTATTTGTACTTGAGGTTTGCTTAAAGTGGAAGTCAACCCAAACATATTTTTTTCAAGAATATGTTCTGTGCAGGCCCACTAGTTGAAACAAGGCAATATGATTATGAGGTAAGCAGCAAAATCCACCCATTTTTAGCCATCTCAGGTGGCGGCCATTTTGTTATTTCTGTCGACTGAAAATGACATCACAGACCCACAGGGCTCAGATAACGACCAATCACGGCTCACCTGTTTTCTGAAGCTGAGCTATGATGGTCGTTATCTGAGCCCTGAGGGTGGATGTTGTTGCTTAACTCAAATATTTCACAAACACAATATTCATCAGAATGCTGTGTTTCAACTAGTGGGGCTGCATAGAACATATTCTTAAAAAAAAAAAAAAAAAAAAATGTTTGGCTTGATTAATTCCGCTTTGATGAATGAGTGGTGCTACCAAGCTTAGTGTTGACTGACCATAGGAAACTGAATGATTTTATTAATTTTTTTTACTGAAAAGGTTGAAAATGAGCTAACTCGCCGATTTAGGGGCCTATTCTCTTCGCTTAGCTTCATTTTGGGCTGCAGATCCTCCCGTCTATTTATGTGTGTCACTTACACACCTTCATGAAATGCATGCACTCTGGGTGGAGCCACTCTGAAATGAGGGCGTTCAAACATGGCGGAGTACGGATTCTCCCAGAGACTTGTCATCCTTTGTCTTTGCAAACCGGAGGTTGGAGTAAGTCTAGTGACTCTTGAAGGTGGAACATCATACTGCAGGTTTTGATTTGAGTTGAGCTTTTGATTCAATTACCTGCTCCCGTGCTCCGTTGGTGACGGGCGGGTGACAGCGCGGCTGCTGACTCGTGCGGGCAGCTTGGAGTGTGTTATGGAATCGCCGCTCACAACAACTGCAGTCATTGTAATGGTGGCTATTGTGAGTTAGAATTTTGAATCATTTCTTTTGATTTGATCGATGCCAGGTGTGAAATACGTTGAAGTGACATAACCGTGGCTCACTCGCTATTCTACTGATTCATCATTATACTTATTAAGTACAGACTGCAAAAATCCTTCAAAGTAGTCTGGTAGATCAGCTACATACTATAACTTCTGACTCCACTACACATTTTAATCCCACAATCAAACTGTGACATATTTAAAAATAAATAAATAAATAAATAAATAAACAACTTAAAAGGGAAATCAACCCAAACATATTTTTTTCAAGAATATGTTGAAAAGCATTCTGATTAATATTGCGTTTGTGGAGTCAATCAGCAAAATCACCCCTTTTTTAGTCATCTCATTGGGCGGCCATTTTGTTACTTCTGTTGACTGAAAATGACATCACACACCCCCAGGGCTCAGATAATGACCAATCAAAGCTCGGCTTCAGAAAACAGGTGAGCCGTGATTGGTCCTATGATCCAACGGAATGTAAGGACGGAAGCGCTTTAAAAGGACGAGGACAGACGGGGTCGGAGGATGATCATTTTTATGAATGGGGGACAAGGACAGAAGGGTACCCAGCTCGCCGACAGAAGACGGAGGACGAAAAAAGGGTCAAGTGCCCAGCCCTGCTATATGTTTGTATACTTTAATTTAGCTCCTGGCTCAACAATTATCACTACATCGACAACGACAACAACTTATACTAGTACTACTAGTTGTGGTATTGGAAGTAGTAGGAGGAGTAATCGTCGTAGCATTCCATTCATTCTGTGATAATGAAAAAACCATATCGCCATGGTGTGCTAGCATGTATCTCTAGGATACGTTGAAAGGAAAATCTTAAATGCCCCTGTCCCATATTTCTACCATTGAGCAGATGACCTCACATTTTTTCAAGGAAATAGAAAGCCGTATTTGCATTTGCTCCATTGACTTTCATGGTTATTCCCTACTGCCAATAAATCAAAATCCCTCCCTTTGGAGGGAGTGTCCAGGTCTATAAAGCTTATATGGAACTGGGGCTCTATATTTCTATAGGGTTGTTAAGGGGTCGTGTGCACTCATTTTGAGTTATTCACCTCTGAACCTGCATAGGCAGTTGCTTATCCCAAGCGATTAATGACGAAAAGATTTATATTTGAATCCAAATTACAAAAATGTCTATGTTGTGTTTTTCTGTCGGATTCTATCAGAAGTGTAACTAACAAGAAATTGTGGGATGGAGTTGGACTTGAACATGACAAATACGGCTATCATTTATCATTTAAAAAATAAAATTTTCAATAACAGTTGTCTTGGCTAGACTGATTTACTTGAATTACTTTTTTGTTGTCAACGATGGTAGTAGTGAATCCTTCACCATACACATTTATCATCTTACGCTAAAGTTATGATTGTGGGTATTGTTTTGTTGCTTTTTTTCAAGTGATTTGTCTAAGGCATTACACCCGTATTCAAGAAATGAATGTTGCTTCATTTTATTTTTGGGATTTAATGTATTTCCTATGGGAACATTTACTTTCAAATTAGAAATTGAAATAATTCATCTCTGGTCAAAGGCTGTAAATACCTTGTTTTGCATTAAAAAAAAGAATCCGACAGTCATTTTATTTCATCCGTTGTGGTAACAACAACCACAGCACCCGCATAGCGTCATCATCACGCCTTTATTTACATACTTTTTTTCTGGTAGACAGACATGATGAGGATGTTATAGAAGGGCAAACTAATAGTTTCTCAGCATTTGTGTAAATATTTTTAATAAGCTATCCAGAATTGCTTGTGTACAGCATAACAGCATTCTAGTGAGGTGATGTCATGAATGGCCTCCACACATGCGGCTCATTTAATGTGAATGCAAGTCTCTCCAGAACATCTGTCAAAGATTAGCAGAGAAGTGAAATAGGCAGTTCCTGTTAAGTTTCGGAATAATCTGGCAGTCATTTTCCCTCGTGAAGTGAAGTATGAAAACGCCTGGCAACTTTATCAGTCACAAACATAACAGCAGCCCAGCTCTGTTAATGCATGTTCCTTGTGTTTTACAAGCTCCGAGTGACAAAAGGCCAACACTGATGAGGAGCTGGAATATATATTTTTTTTCATTAGCAAAAAAATGATACAACTGTAAAAATAAGAAAAAAACAGGATGATTGTACACTCACTCTACTGCCGTGACCTTTAATTTTACCTCCCAAGTTTCCGTCTGCTATCAAAAAAATAAACGTGGCGCGACCTTCAGCTTGCGCGAGTAAAAACACTAATTGAACAAAAGGTGCATTTCTACTTCCAAGCATTCTAATCATGGCAGCCGGCTTGCAGCGACAGAATGGAGAGGACAGACCTTCGGAATAAGAAGCACCACGATCAATGAAACACGAAGAAGACCTCAGGTACAGAAAAAGGACAGCTTGTTATTCAGGGAAGCACTCCGTCGTTCCGGAAAAAAACACGCACGTCGACGGGGAAGCGCTTGGAAGGCAAATCAGTGTTTGTTAATAATATGGGTCAACTGTTGTGAAAGACCCTCGGTCTGTAGGGCTCTTCAGTTGCCATTGATGAAGAACATTTCCTGGTCGACATTTCCGTGACCTTGCCGAGCCCTTCAGATGTGACACGCAGAGTACAGAACAATCCTCACGTAACGATATCTGCTCACTGTGCCCTGTATGTCATAACATCTACTTTGCACCTTGCAGGTGGCAAGAAAGTCTTTTAACTAGTTGATGCAATGCAATCATAGATGTTGTCTCGTTTCTCCTTCTGCATCTACGTTGCACTGTATGCTCCTGGATGAAAACGCACAGGATATTGATTCCTGGGGTGATTTGCATTGTCCTTTCATTGGGCGCGCATGTGTGTGTGATCTGCCTCTGCATCATCAAGTGCAAATTAATTGCGCCTGCCAATTAAAGTGAGAGTGGAAGCCATTTGAGGGTTTACGCTACCGCAACGTGATGTGAAGGTTAATTCCATTTCCGTTTTTCGCCAGCTGACTGACAAATTCTTGAAATAGCTTGCAGCGTGAGTCCCACAAAGCATATCTGGCAAATTCCACACCTAGTGGCAATTTTGTCAAAGCATATTCAGCACATAGGGAGTGCCGCAGTGTCTAACGCTAACCGATCAACCCAATATCAAAACAGAACCCTGACGCTTGGTAACTAGACGTCAAAAGCCGCGGCACTGGGGAAACGTCAGGCGTCGGCGGCTATGGCGGTCTGCGTGTGCGCGATTCAGGCGCAAACACGCCGAGATGTCACTTCATAACCTCTGGCTCAGGAGGCTCCTGTCATCTTCGCATTTCTGATCTCCTCGGCCGAGCCCTGCAGACATGCTAAATATAGAATGGGGACAAAAATTTGCTGTTTGTAGCCACTGCTCCGCTCATCTACATCGAACACAAACTGTGTGCCTTGACACCGCCATCTTCTCCAAGAGTCATGCATGCAGACAAGAGCTTGCCAGGCCACTAATTCTACCCCCAGACTGCACCCCCTTGAATGCAGGCACCGAATATGCTTAAAAGACCGAAACGTTCATCTCATTCTTCGCAATTACATTTCTGTCATGTGTGTTAGTGTGTTGTTATGTCCTGGAAAGTCATACCCTCATTCCCAATCAGTCACTGGAGGACAGATGGCCACTCCATTGTCGGTCCACTTTACCTGTGCGAGTCAAGCCTTGCAGCGGGTGGAGTTACTTGATTCGACCTTGTTTCTCATTTTGCATCAGCCAAAATACAAGAGGGAGTGATGGAGCCTGCTGTGGCAATTAATTGCAATGATTATCTATAATGGCACCAGTGGAAATTACATCGGCAACAGATATTAAATTAGGGAAATTTTGCTACTTGCAAGGGTGTAGCCAAATGGACAAGGAAAGAGCCTTGATTAATGAAAATTGATTTTTTTTTAAGAATCAAACTTCCTCTCCTTGCACGGCCTCTTAGTTGATTTTTAAAGTAGTTCATGCTGGTACCATTTCAGGCGGGAAAAAAAAATCTTTAAGTCACAGGAAAAGCAGCTAGCCTAGATCGTTCCATAGATCACTTCAGTTGAGAGAAATTATGTTCTGGCTGACATGCTTGAATGCCAGACACATAAAGTAGGATGAAACTTTACTGTACTTTTGGACTCATAAAACACCAACGGAGTGGAAGGGCCTCAGTGAAGAAAAAAAATAGGAGACAAAAGTTGTGTAATATGACAATGAAGGGGTGTGTTAAGAGAACTCAAAAGTCGTCGGTTTTAGTTTATGTTCATAATATTACAACATCATTGTGGTAAAAATGATGTCTTAAGTCTTGTAAATTAGTATAAAAAAAATAATTCTCAAAACTTTATTCTTTATTCATATACCATGGGAGTATGGACTACACGGTATGCACGCAGTGGTGTGACATATTTTTGGTGTAATCTCATCAGGTACCACCCTTTCTGGTAATGGCAGGCGCTGGTTTGGGTTGAAGCGGTTATACGGAGAGTTTCTATTAATTGTCAATCTTTGAGGGCATTTTTCATCATTGTTTCTATGTGTGTGGTTGTGTGTGTTCGTCATGGCATCGAAGAAGAGGAGAAAGGACGGTACACCCAGCCCAGATAAGCATCTTCTTTGTGGAGACACTCTGCTTTGAGTTTTTTCTCTCATGATGATTAGCGGAGGCAGTGGGTCGTTAACATTCGAAGGGATACATTTGTGGTTACAAATAGCAACAAAGTCTGCATTTTGTTCCTGCTGATGTGATCCGGGCGTCAACCCACAAATACATTGTGACATCCAACGCGGAAGTGCTACGTGCATACAGTCCGTTATGACTTGGTAACTTATACCAGTTACTATGGCTTTTTAAAACTTAATTATCGCATGCAATTTTATGTTACAATCAAAGTATTATTTTCTCTTCATTCATTGTCTGCATTCAGGCCACAGGTGAGCTGGAACCTATCCTAGTTGACTATAGCTGAGAGGAGGGGGTACACTTTGGACTGGACTAGCAACCACTCACGCTCACATTTACAGTTTTCACATTTAGCTAACATGCATATTGTTGGAAAGTCAGAGGAAGCAGGACTACCAGAAGAAAACCCAAGCAAGCACAGGGAGAACAAGCATATTCCACAAAGAAAAGCGCAAGCAGGGATTCAAACCCAGAATAACTCGAATGCAAGGGAGACCTGCTAAACACACATCAGTGAGGCTAATATTATTTTTTTTATAGAAGGCATAGACTGCAATAATATACAGTCTGAAATTATATATATAAATAAATTGAGAGCATGACATCAGTGTTATCACCATTATGGTTTGATCATCGTTAAGTTGAGCTAAAATCCCCTAATAGCCAAAACACGACAGGCCTGATGAGGTAAACCAAAAATTTTGCTTGTATGCAAAGTGACTACAGCAGAGTCAGCTGCTGCAGTTAAAGTGCAGTCCGAGCGACCATCTTCACTGGACACATTTGGGAGCATAACAAAAGCCTCAGCACGTCACCACATGTACAATTCTATTACAGCTGCTGTTTATCTCTTCAACTCTCACAAGTGATTGGGACCAAACCCAGATTGCATCCATTGTGAGTCACTGAGCACAACGCATTTACAGTATATACATAACTAATTTACAGCAACAATAAAAAAATCCCCATGGATCATAAACAAAGCATTGACTGTACACATAAGCGAAAGGTATGAAATTTTAAACACAAAGCCTCCAGTCTATTGACTCCTCTCCAAACTGCGAGTGTCCCAAACTCCAACAAGACTCTTGGAGTCAAACCAGACAAAACACGCCTGCAGAACTTCGGTGGTCTAACAGAAAGTACACAGGGGATTCCAAACTTTTGCACAAACAAAGAAACCCTGGCTTGTTCATACACTCTTACTGCATACCTCTAGGTTTAAATCACGCCAATTCCCAAATTGGGTCTTTCTACTCATTTGACTGCAGGTGATGAAAAAGAAGTGGGTGGAGGTATGAGACATCTTACTGGAAGTCAGTTTTTACACACTGTCTCACTGGGCTACATTAACTCCCAGCCAGAGGAGTCATTGTGGAATTAAAGAGTCCTTAATTGAGTTCAGAGGCTGCTGGATACTCTTCGTCTTGGCGCATTACTACAATAAGTATAGTAGTATTCATGTACACTGCAAGAGCAGTGTTGGTATTTTTTTTTTCCTAATGCAGCTATAGTGC
This sequence comes from Filicampus tigris, assembly GCF_054856515.1. Classification (NCBI taxonomy): domain Eukaryota; kingdom Metazoa; phylum Chordata; class Actinopteri; order Syngnathiformes; family Syngnathidae; genus Filicampus; species Filicampus tigris. The sequence goes on along the minus strand of NC_141223.1, from coordinate 3,213,842 downwards.
AGCGAAAACAAACAAAGAGACTGGAATTTGTTGAATGCTTTTGTGATTATAATTAAGTATACATCAAAACGCTTGATGGCGTAAAACTGACCATATCTCAAACGCTTTTTTTTTGTCTGGAAAAATTGGGTTGAAACTACATAAAATGGCACGAGCATATGCAAAATATGCAACCCAAATTAACATTTTCAGCCAGTAAATATCGACTGTCATAACAAAAGCCGATTTACAAGGGAGGGGTCGAGGTAACTTTTTAAGAGGCTCCATTAATTGTCTTTTCATCACTCCAATAGATGTATGCACTTTCTCTGGATATAGAGGGCACACGACAAAAGAAACAATTATTTATATTTTCAGTGACATCATTTGGCTGGTGCCAGATGTGTTGTCAAGGACTCTCTCATAAATACACGGAGAAATCATTTTAAATTATATCACGACATGCACGAGGAGAATGTTTCCCATTGCCTCATTAAATGGTCCATTTTCTTTAAATAAAAAGACAGGGAATGTGATGCGACTTACCCAGAAACAAATAGAGAAATGTTGCAGACATCGCGGCTGGAAATCCCACATACAAAAAGGAGGTGGAAACAATGCGCTGAGGGCACCGCCACATTCACACGCGAATGGCGAATTAGACGAGGGCGAATGTCAGCAAAAGAGCACAAAAATGTTGACACGGGGACATCATGTGTCTCCGCGAGCCTTCGATGTCATCATTTTTCGTGGCGGAACACAAACACTTGGCCTGAGATCAAAGTTCCTCCCTCTCCCGCAATCAGAAAGCTGCGTGGTGGCTGTGGCGTGGGACGTGTCGTGTGCGGGCTCTACTCGGTCGCCTCCTCACACGAGGCTCTCCTCCTTTGGCTCCTCCGCTGCACAAAATACCAGCGAGGAGGAAGGAGGAGGGGAGGAGGAGGAGGAGGAGGGCGAAAAGGTGGATGCTGCTGCTGAAGGATGGAGACCTCTAGAGTCTGAACTTCTCTTACACTGCATCCTGCACAACAATGGATTTCTTGTTAGCTGTTTTTCGGGTTGAATTATTGTTGGTGTCTTGCAATGCAAACTGTGGTTAGGCGGCCGGGTATTGAAAAAAAATAATTTTAAGGGTTTAATTTAATTCTATATTTGTAGATAACCCTCAGTTTTAATTGACAATGTCAGATGGTAATCCAACAATAGTAACGGTATATCATAGGTTTGCAATCTACAAAGTCCAATTCCAATGATGCTGGAACATAACAAAAACGTTACTAAAAACAATACAATGATTTGTAAATAGTAAATACACTACAAAAACAAAATATTTCATGTTCAAACTGGTAAACTTGTTTTTAGTAAATGTCAGAGGTGGGCATTTTACTCAATTTTGCTGGTCTGTCATTTGAACTCCATCAGCGTCCAGGGTACCCAACCGTCATTCCATCATTTTTCGCGATGAACCGAATTGCAATCAGTCTGTCAATGAAGTCATGTTTGGATTGACTACCACTTTAAAGATGTTCGATGCAGGCCCACTAGTTGAAACAAGGCGTTCTGATTAATATTGCGTTTGTGGAATATAAGTTAAGCAGCAAAATATACCGGGTTTTACCCATCTCAGAAGGCGGCCATTTTGTCACTTCTGTCGCCTGTAAATGACATCAGTTGCTCAGGGCGGAGGTAACGACCAATCATGGCTCAGCTTCAGAAAACAAGTGAGCTGTGAGTGGTGGTCCTATTATTGTGCATAAATACATATTTGTTCCCTGTGATGTCTGATCGTGCTTCATTTTGAGTGACACAGTAAGCAATTTGCCAAATTGAATTGTCATGATGCGTAAACATTTGAAAGTGTCTAATAGCATGGGATTCATCCTCAGTTTTAATTCATTTGTATTTTTACACTGTTAAGTCCCAACAGAAGCAATCTCAAGGTACTTGCAAAATGGATCAAGCGTAGTGGATAACCACATTAAAGAGACCCAACAGATCCCCCACATGAGCAACCAATTTGGTAATAGAAGCAGTTCTTTGAAAGAACATCGTAATGATTCAGTGTGGGGAAGCCATCTGTGTCATGATTCCGGAATTGGGAAGGAATCAAAAGCAGTAACTCAGATTTTGACAAAAACAGTTCACAATTAACCAAAAATTCACAAAGCCGACAAAGTTCAAACAAGAGCGCTGGTATGGAAAAACCAGCAGAACGAGAATAACCAAAAACGCTTCCAAAAGGCAAGGGAAGAAATAACAAACATTGCTTGTCATGAAAAGACAAGATCACTCCGAATCCAAAAAGTACAACCAAATATATCAATAATAACAAAAGATTCAATACTTACTATGGCGAAAAACACAAAGAAACAAGGAGAGCAAAAGACATAGCTAGAACCAGAGATGACGTCTAGAAAATTCAACACTTGATATATGGTCAGGAGCAAGCAGAGGAATAATCTGACAAGGAGGAAACAATTTGGCAGTCCCTATATACAACGCTGATTACAATGCGTTGCAGGTGTGCCGCTAGAGGGAACCGCCCACCACTCCAGCTGGAAAAAACACCAAACAGAACAGGATCATGACAATATGCCTCGTCTAGTTTAGTTGTCATTGAAGATCTGAAAATGGATTTACCAATGAGATTGTCCTCACATAATCCTTACATGGCGTTTGTGGCCATGTGGGCATAATTGTAAGATTACTGTCTAGTCACATTTCTTTCTATTTGCTGTTGAAAATGCTGAAGCACTCAGATTGTGCTACTACAGAAGCAGTTACACAAAAAAAAATGGCGATGCACTTGTAATGCTAGTAAATAATCTGATTGCTCAATTTTCTTCAACCCCAATCATCTGAGGAATTTTGACGATTTCTCTACAAATGACTATTTCTATTAAGCAACAACTTTATCAGTTAAAACCAGCGTTCTTCGAATATCAAATAATTTCCCATACAGCTCTTGTATTGGATGTGATTAAATTATGCAGGTGTACCTACTGACTGTAGTACACGAGATGTAAAAACAATTTATCAGTAACATAATGGGGACATTTGCAATACACACGAATTATACAGATATAGGTGAGACATTTCTCTACGGCGTGGTAAATGTGAGGACAAATGGCTGTTAGTCCTGTGTTTTTCAGTGTTTATTTATTTATTTACTTACTTACTTACTTGTTTAGTCATTTAAGTCAGAGAAGATTAATCAAGAAATGCTGCATGTTCTAATTTCAAAAGGCTCCCTGTATTCTCCAGGGCTATTTATAGTTTTTAGGCGGAGATGACGCATGTTTGTTATCAAAGGCATTTTAATACATCTGTTTGAAACCAGGATGTGATTTTTTTCTTTATTAAAAAAAAAGTGTCTCATTTTGGCATTATACGATCAGTCCTTCCAAGTATAAAAAAAAAATAAAATAACGATTGTCCCATACAACCAGCAACTCCTGGTTAAGAGATATAACAAGAGGAAAAAAATGGTCGAACGGAGATGGTTTAATCTAAATCGAGAACTGTTCTCGGCTCTCAGAACTTGAAAGAAATTAATCCCCCTCTACAGTTTCCCAACAATCGACAGAAATAACAAAAGGCTTCTCGCTCCCCGGTGGCCTCTCCTCTGTTTCCCGCTCTCCCTTTCTCTCCCCTCTCAAGAGGTCTGCCTGCTCTTCAGCCTTAGCACCAGCCTTCCTCCATTCCTTTCCGTTCCAATAACTAGATAGCTTGAAACAAGCTCTCGCATGCACTCACTCACAAAGCACACAAAGCGACATGCACACAGACATCACTTGATGGGAGACAGAGCGACAAATACGCAACATAATTCAAGGTGTCGTAGCAAGAGCAAGATAAGATGCTGCAAAGTGGTGTCTTCAGTCCTGTGTACCACTGAAAACACACTCCTCTCTGCTTTTTTCTTCTCCTTGGTTGACTTTTTTGGTGTATTTCCCTTGATTTCAAAAGGTCACAGCAGGAAATCGGTATCAAAGAGTAAAGCAACAAAAGTACTTTCAGAACTGATGTCAAAAGATGACAGATGACTTGTTTCAAAAGACGTTTTGTCCTGCAGTTGCAACTGTTATGAAAGTTGTGATCAAAAACAAAAACAAATGATGAAGTGGGAATGGGATTTTTCAATGTTTGCCCCAAAAGCATCAGACTCTCGTGGCAAAGTACAGAAAACCTCCAAAGTGTATTTTTCAAAGTCATACAAAAAAAATTAGCAACCAAACTAAATTATAGGGAGAAAAATGCCTCAAACGTCATCCAAATAATTGAAGGTTGAATCATTATTGTGCGTTGCATATCGTCGCAGCCCTGTGAGAAACGCGTATGTCCAATTTTGTCATTTTTTAAAATGCTTACGTTAATGCGATGCCTGTAACGCAGAAACCCCATTAACGTAAAAATAAATGGACTTTGTACAGGACAGCGATGATATAACACTGTGTGGAATATTCAAAGTAAGTTCAGTTCATCAAGATTTCAAAAGCAAAAGGTTTTGAACCGATTAAGCCAAAGGTTTGACCAAAGTCTAGGCAGTGGAATCACACACATGTTACATCATGGCTGCTCTTTTAAAAGATGACCTCACTCGAGTGAAAATTAATGGCAGGTGGACGTGAAGTATGACACCAGCTCATTGTTGGTTGTCGCTGATTGTCGTTGAGCTGCATATATCACATGCAGTCCAGTTGGTGCCACGAGAGGCAACCTGTCTATGTTTGGTGGCTTGGCCTTAGTGTATGATATAGCACCCCAATGCAGATGGCATCACAGATGGTTGATATTTATACCACAGGGCTTTGAAAAGTCACCAGTGTGAAAACTGCTCTTTCTCCCAGCACAACACGCTCACCCCATTTATTTCATTCGGTACTGGAAATATATGTCCATTGATGACATTAAGTATGAGGTATTAAAACATACTTTGTAGTAGTCATTTGCCTAATCACAACATTTAAAGCATTTACAGTATGTTTTCATGAGGAGAGAAGAGTCATTGCAGGATTCGTTGAGCTGGTTGAAGAAGAAAAAAATATTAACAAATGAATAGTTCCATATAGGTCCGTCACGATAATTACTGTATCGACTTATCGTTCGATGAATGAAATGGACACTTTAGGGTTTTTTTTCCCCGGACTCGATAAATCAGCAGTCACTTGCGCTGCTTCGTTACCTCTCCTGTTAGTCACCATGTTGGTTGTTACACAATATGGGTCGAACGGCTTTTGTAAACCATTTAAACGGTTCGTTTAAACTCTTTCAGTTTGGTTTGCATGTGTCCGGTCTGGTAATCGGCGCACGCAACATTTTATTTTCGGCAGTGTATGGTAGGCTAGCGCAATTTATCGCCAAATAGCACTAATGCTAGCCGGCACAACCATGCGCTTTGGCTAACAGCTATCCTATACCCTAAAAACAATTGGGTCAAAAATAGCTATTTTGCGGTGAAATATGACCCAATTGTTGTGTTAAAAAAGGACCGACCCAGACTTGGGTCAATTTGAACCAAAAAATTGGGTAATTCAGTTTTGACCCAACTTTTAGGGTTAAATCAACACAAGAAATTGGGTCAAAACAATGCAAATAATAGGGTTATTCCAATATTTTATTCTTTATTCATTTTATTTATAACACTTAAGGATACTGCCCCTTCCCCCAAAAATATTGATAACAAGTGAAAGTTAAAAAAAATGTGTATTTATCTTCAGGTACATCACTCCTGACGTTGACATAATTTCAGCAACAATAACAGGAGGGGATGATGTACATTTGGGCAGAGCTGGGCACTCCGTCCCGGGGCCAGACCAGCCAGACGTCCATTTTTAGGGGTGACACGTTTGAAGGTGTTGATTAAGCAAGGGCAGAAGTGGATTTTAGTCCAGCTCACTAATCGGTCCTCATGCGTGTGGTATGGTCTCAGGCTACTCAGTGATATGATTCTGTTAACAGGGCAGGGAGGTCATTGTTTGTTGTGCGGTGCTCAGTCATGGTTTCATAAAGTAGAATGCAAGCGTGTTCAGAATTTTGTTCAGAACATTCATGGTGGACGTAAGAACAAATCCAAATTAACAAGTAGTGTTTAGAATTGTGGCAAATTAATATATTTTGTGTCATGGTTCTTTTTAGATATGAATTGAATGATTAAGACACCAACGGCAGTCTGCAATGTGGTGTCAGTGACAATAAAGTGACAATGAGTCTGATTGGCTGTCAGCCAGGAAATGCAAATCAGTGCATGAGTTGAATTTGTATTTATTTCAGTTCTTTAAACCAAGCATTGCTTCCTTGCGGTCATCACCAGACAACTGTCTCACACTTTCACACGGGCTGTGATGAGTTGTGGGTCCATCTTGAAAAGTGTGTTGAGATATATTGACCTCTTGAGGAGAGTTGCGCTCAACCGTTTTCAATCTCCAAGCAAGGTAACCAGAGCCACTCTGGTAATCATAGAAATGTTCCTGTGGATTACAGTAAACACATAAAGTTCATATTAAACATTATTTGGAGCACGCACAGTTCTTGTGAAGTGTCACATCCTAAAATGGCGGCAAACCAATGCCTTTTTTTTTAACGATTCCAGCACTCGTCCTGTCCAACACACACGCTCAGTCACAAGCAACTTGTTTTCAAAACATTACAATGTGTGAAGTACTTACCAAAACAGTGTGATAAATGAAGAAATCCAAATGTCAAAAGTGTCGTTGACTTGACCACGATGCTACGTGTGTCAACATGAACAGTATGTCGGTGGCTGTCATACTTAATCAAAGTGTACATCTGGCACCTGTGTATGGGCCTGTAAGGTTGATTTTTGACACAAAACATTACTGGCATATAACCCAATATATAGTTAATTTGAACCAACAATTGGGTTAATTTATAAGACATAACCCAGAATTTTGACCCAACACAAACAATCCAAAAACCCAACTCTTTTTAGAGTGATTCAGTTCTGCCTTTACCACTACTATTTCATGACTTTTTTATCAGTTCTGCAAACATGCCGGCCAGGAATTTAAAGAGACTGGCGATCGGCACCAGATACCGGTTTGGAGTTGCAGAATTGATCGAATAGCCCTGGCTGCAGAGCGCAGTTCGAGGCGACACGTACAATTACCTCACGCATCACCGGCCAAACTGGCTCGTGAGTATTTATCAACGCCTGCCAAGATGAATTTTAATCTGCTGGTGTTAATTTAGAACCATGGTTGTATGTTTTATGGTGATATTTGTTGAAATGCTTTTTTTTTTTTTTTTAACAGAGCCTGAGTCATTTTTATGTATACTTTTTATCTAAGACATTTTGTTAGTCTGCATTTGATCATTGAACAGCAATTGCTTTTAAAAAGGATGTACTTTAATTGTTTTTACTAGACGTTGTCGTACCATAAAAAAACAAATCAATACTATATTTTCTAGAAAAAATTATCGTCCTGAAAAATGAGTTATAGCGATAGGCCTGGTTCCATGGTTACTTTCAGGTGTTGAGCTGTCAAAAAATGCAATGCATAAAAATATAATCCCTTTGATTTCAAGTTGTTTTGCTTTGTTTTGAGTAGATTTGCAATTGGGATAGCAGCAACAAGACACACTTCTGACCTGTGGGCCGAGAAGAGGGCAGGCACTTCAGCCAGTGTTTTCGTTGGGCAGAGCAGCAGTGTCTGCCTCATGATGACATCATGGGGATGTGTTACCAACTTGCTTATCCGCCCTACAAACACACGCATTGCACATTAGGATGTCTGGCCTCGACCACCTCTTTGTGCGGCCTCCCTCAGGGAATGAGAAATGCATAGTTAAAAGGATTCTTGAGTAACAACATGAATGTGGAAGAAAATTGTTTTGTTCAGGCCTTCACTATTTTTAGGCACCAGTGTGATGCGTCACCGTTAGTGTTTCATGGCTCACAGATCTTTTATAATTTGATGAGGGAGAGGGCGGCCCCCGCAAGAGATTTATGGCGAGCATCTTGAGGCAGCATTGACCACTCGGCTTATAGATTCAAACTGGGTGCACATAACAACCACACAAAGAAATGGACTACAGTACTGGTGAGAGGTTTTGTTGTTGTTGCCTTTTTAAAGATGGCAGACTGATAAACAGCAACATACACTACAAAGACCTTAATAAAATATTACTGTATGGATATTTTTTTATGATGAAGCAAGCACGGACTGTCACATTGAGCTGCAAACGAATTCTGGCATAAAGGTGCATAAATGACGGATTGAAGTTGATGGGAGAATCTGCGCCACCATGGGAGAAAATGGCCCCTGGCCAATGAGGAAAGTTTGGAAAGGTATTGCACATGTCATTGATGAAGGTCGTGCTTCACAATTGCAGACAATTAAAACAGGCCAGTGTCAGCATTGTCGAAATGTCATTGTACTTTTTTACAAGTGTACCGTTGAAGGTATCATCACAATGCAATATTGCCATATACACCATTTCTTTTCTATGACACGTTGACAACATTGCATATCAGATTAGAAACAATTCTTTAGGATCATTTCTGCTGTTCCTGAAGAAGAAAAGGAGCTTTTGCCCATTTTAGACAACTTCCTGTCATGTCCTGTTCCACATGATCCAGTGAGCGCAGCACTCGTCCTCTTGTACTGCAAAGCCCAGCAAGTTCAAAAGTGGATGTTCCCCCTCAATTTATTTATGAGTGTTTCTTCGGGAACACGAGATATGGGAGGATAAGGGCTTAGAAACATGTTATCCCGCTCTAATGAGAGACGAGGTCTGACTGAATTGCATTCAGGAAACGCACAGTTCTACCGTACATTAGTTGGTGTGTGTCGGCGCTGAGTTGGCAAATGATGAGCTGAGAGGGGATGATTGAGCAGTTCAGCAAGTCAATGAATTTATCAATTCAATTGAGAGTAAATGGTTGAGTAAACCAAACACACCAGGATGCTCCATATGACTGATGGTTGTTTATCTTAAATTGCATGACTGTCTTTGGGAAAGGTGATAATGTTAAATTGTCACCTAGCTCGATCCAGGATAAACAGATCAATCATGTTGGAATGCAATTTCCACCACCTTGCATGCTGCATTAGAATGCATTGCCTTCATACCAGCAATGTTGTATCATACTGAATCTGTAGCTTTGGAGAAAAAATGTTTAATGGATTTTTAATGAAATGGAATTGCCTAGTTAAAATGAAGGCATCCAAGTACTGAAATCTAAAAATACTGATATTATCCATCCATCCATCAATTTATGGAGCCTTTTTTAGGGTCACAGATGAGCTGGAGCCGATTTGGGTGTGAGGCACGGTAGACCCTGGACTGGATTTAGGACTAGTGGTCAGTCAATCACAGAGCACACACAGAGAAACATCTATCCAAAATCCCATTCTCACCTTTGGACAAAATTGGATGGTTGGATGGATGTGTAAAGTCTTCAATCCTGTGGAGAGATGAAAACCAGGCAGGACAACGGCCCTCAAGGAACCGGATTGATTCACCACCAATACATGCAAACAGTTTAAAAAACAAGAAACACTTTCTAAAATTTTAGCGGTGTTGAGATTCAAGTGCTAGAGCCCCGCCCTCCAAAGTGGGCTAGGAACTCGTATGGTTCCAGTTGTATACTCTGACAGCTGCAGGCAGGAAGAAGCGACGGAATCTCTCCTTCACACAGCGCGGGTTTGAAAGCCTGTTGCTGAAGCAGCTGTGGAGTGCTGTCAGAGTATCCTGGGGGGTTGGGGGGGTCGGGCCGGTGTCCAGCACGGTTGACATCTCAGCCACCATCCCCCTGTCTCCTTCTGAGCCCAGGGGTTTTATTTTTGTGAATGGCGTAAATCTTGTGTGGTGCGCAAAGCTGTGCATGGAAAAATTTGGAGAATTTACAAATGATTCATTATCTAATGAATTATCCGCTGTTACAGGTTATCCTGAAGTTTCACCTCACAGCTAAACATCTATAACTTTTTTGTGAGTAGTGTACAAAGTCTAGCTGTCATGTCTTAAAAAGAAAAGAAATCCAAATTGGCACCTGTTGTGTTAATCCTAGCTGCGGATTTATCACAGCATACGGTGCTGATTGGTATGCCCGACAAGTTAGCTTGTCAAGATGGATCTGTGTGATTATTCTCATGGCTCCAGCTGCTTAGCAGGGTAAGGGGATTTTACCCACACAGAACCAAGCAAAGTAGATGATTTGTCTGTGATTTCAAACTTAAATTGAAAGCCTCCTTTGGCATTGATTGTTTTGCCTCATCAGGTTTATCAGCAAAGAGTGGGAAGCTTGTGATCCTGCTTGTTCCAAAAAGTCGATCGGCACAGAAGAACGGGCGGAATTAGACAGAGGATACGTTTCTCAGGGTGTTTGGTTTTAGCGTCCATTCCATCCAATATTTCTAGTACTGCTTTTTACTTGATGAACTGTTTTCCTATCCTCGTCATTGGGGAGTGACTGATGTGAGGAAAAAGTTGATGGAGCAATAGCATAAATTAGACAGTATATATGTCAAGTGGAGGCTGCTAGAACAATGCACATTTCTCAAAGTTTTACCACTCCAAGAAATCGACAATTTTTTTGATTGGAGGCAAATTTTGAAATGATCTATGTCAACAGATTGCACATGATATTTCCACAAATGGTGACCTAGAGAATTCATTTTCTCAACTAGAGAGGAGGGCAGGTGAAAACTGTTAGATGAAATTGGAGCATAGTACAAAATGAAAAGTGTTATGTATACATTCAGCAAAGTGCCAAGAATAAAGACCGACTAGAAGGAAGCCATATGTTGCATTGCTCCATGGGACATGAAAATCCATTCCCAAGTTATGACATCTGTTTGAAAGCTAAGACGCCATCATCAGGTCATTTTGTTTCTCGCCGAGTGAGATGAAGAAGTACAGTATCTGATCCAGACACATCTCTTTAAAAAATGTACTTTGCATTATCTTAGTACTAAGAGAGAAAAACATGTCAGAAAAGAGTGTGCATTTCGCAAAGCAGGGAGGTTCCCTTCTCAGTTTTGAAGGCCAGATGTGTAGAAGATTTCCATTGATAACTGTCGACTTCGAAGAGTGGAAAAACACTACATGGCTGTTTAACAATGTTGCCATTACGTAGGACAGACTCTTTTAGAGGCAATACAGTTGTAATTCTTCTGGTTAAAGGGTTCCTCTCAATAAATTAGTATACAGCCCAGGATTTTCTTCCAAAATGAAACTGTGTGTTAACGGGTGCCTTTTGTCCTTCAACAAAGCAGTTTCATTTGTCTGCTAAATGACTGAAGGATGCTTCCCCAGTCCCCTCGGGATTTGTCAGGAAGCAGAGCTTGCAAGGTCAAATATGTCATTGCATGTATTATCCTCACCGAGCATATCACTTTATTTCAATTTATAGGCATGAAATGGTCTATTATGCAGGAAGCCTAATGTCTTACATAGACAATTACACACTGGTGACAGGAAAAAGGCAGTCATATCTAAATGCTCTCAAAGACATTGATGAAAAATCAAAATAATCTTCCATACTGCAGAAACACTTTGGGGGAATGTGGTGATTGGATTTGAACAGGTATTTTTATGAGCAAATCCTTTGTAAAAAGGATGGGGGGGAAAAAAACGGTATTGGTCTCAGCTTTTTCTACACTCAAAGCTGGGGACTATACTAAAGCCCAGCCAATTTTCCAGACCGACTATGTGCTGAGGCGTGACCGATGCAGCCGCCAGTGAAGCATGATCATTTCTTTGACAAGTCCTAGCAAGAAAGAATGACAAGAAATGAAAAATTCATCACAAAGGAAGGTGGACCCTATTGGGTATTATGAACCATGTGACACACATCTGACTGTATTGCTGTTTGATTTTATTATTATTTTTTTTTAATAAAGATCACAGGGAGTTACCCTGATGAAATGTCAGTGATGCATACAGAAAATGCCTCAGTGTCTCAGTGCAGTGACCATAATATTTAATGAAGAAAATGACATTAGGCATAATAGTCACGATTGCCAGGAGCTTTACATTAAAACTTGAACACACGTGAAATAACATAACATCCACACGTTCTCCATACTGTTTATTATGCTTAGGGGATGGAGCCAGCCTCCGCTGTCATAGGAAGAAAGCTCGACCACACCCCGAACTGACGGCCAGTCAACTACACTGAGAGGGCACCTCTCAAAAGTCAACGACTGTATACACAACCAATGGCTTTCAACGTATACAGTTTAGGTGTTTAGTGTTATCAACAAAAATCTCAAGGACCATCTCAAACATATTGTCAAAGTTTAACAAAGCTCAGAGTGCTTGAGAGCACTAATTCCCAATCACTGCGTCAGGAGAACATTGTGTGCCGTGACAAGTCGTTAGATATGCAGCAGGAAATGATCCAATTTCACTTCTTCTTCACTTCACTGTCTGTGACGTGCAAATGAGAGACGAACACCTGCAGCTTTTTTTGTCTTTACCTACATTTATACATTTTACATTTACATCTGTTTTGACTTTTTTAGACATGAAAGTCTAGTTCAAAGTGCAGAGTTTTCCTTCTTTTGTAATTTTCATAGACGGGCGCAGTTAGAAATGGGTGATTGGGCCATTGTGGGAGTGAACACAGCCGACTTGATTCCGAGATCGGCGCGCGCAAATTATTTTTATAGGTAACTCCCTCCCATCCCTGATCATGCGTCTGTGTGTGACACTAGTAGCCTGTTTAGAATGACCCCTGAGCGGCTTGCTAATAACGGCGAGCATCTTAAGATATATATTACATTCAGCCCCTTAGCTAGGCCCAATCCACCTCCATCGACTGGCTCCCACTCTACTAGTCATGGATGTCTCCGTTGAAACATCATTAAGTGAAGTGTTTCCACGGAGGATTGTGCATTGACCAACCGAGGAACTGAGGTTTGTATGAACTAACCATTGTAGAGCACCATGATAAATGTGGCTAACTCGGCACCATTGCAGCCTTTTATGATGGGAGGGTGATTTTTCCATCCGTGGTCTCTTCTTCAAGGTGCTTCTTTTTCCCCTTGGGTTTTTGAGTTTTCTTTGCTCGGTTGGGCAAATTAGACCAATTTAGACCAATAGATGGTACCAATCTTGGCTAATTGTAGGCCTGTTAAGCCCTTTGAGACTTAACTTGACTTCATCCATCCATCAATCCATTCTCCTATCCTCATTAGGGTGGTGATTGTGCTGGAGCTTATCGCAGCTGACAAGAGGTGGGATATCACACACCCTGAACTGGATGTCAGCCAATCGCAATCCAATTACACGTAATTGGTAAATTAATATAAAATTGTGAAATGAAATTCATTTAAATGAGATCATCATAATTTAATTATGTATACTATATGTGACATTTTTGTTTGGTGGTGTGCCTTGAAATTTTTCTAGTGTAAAATATGAGTAACTGCTCAATAACCTTTGTGGAAAACAGATCATAACCATAGAAAAAAGGACAATGTCAGAGGACATCATGGCGCTGGTCAAAGTAAGGTTAGATTAAGCGATGAACAAATTCATACACACTCTACTTGTGTTGAACTAAGATCAACCCAAACCCAACCACTCGATATTTTTATAACCCAAACATTCTTTTGTATACCAAAACTCAAACATGCATTAAATACACCACCATTTCTCACATACATTAATTTGTTGAGGTAGGTGATGCGCCTCTGGTACAAAAGCAAGTCCACCTTAAAATTTCGTATTGGGCAGGTTGTGAGGTTAAAGTATGAGGTGTGGAAATACGGCTACAAAGAACGCCAAAGCACAAGGTAAAGACATGAATCGTGTCAACTGCCATGCTCAGCATTCACATCTCCACCTCTGTCCTGAGCTTTCAAAACAATAACAGGTTTCATCTGTCAGTGGATCGGGAAAAAACAATCTCTGTGGATCAGTTTTTTCTGATGAATGCGCAAACAGGAGTCATCCTTGCTGGCCATTTAAGGAAAATCGGAAAAACCTCATCTCAAGGCCTTGGAGGTGTTTTTCTTAAGTCTGCCTTGATTCTTTGCCTCCTCCCTCAATGACAACATTATTCATGGTGGTCTTAAGTTGTTCTGATGGGATGCACAACCAGTCACAGCTTGGCTTCGAGTGAGTCACGATGAGAGAATTTCCATATCAAACTAACCAGCTTGAGCAGAGAAGCGAAGTAACTGCTGGTCTCCTGGGAATGGGCGGTAGATCCACCAACTTTCCTCTGCAGTTTCCAATAACACAGGTCATGAATATTATAATAGAGGTGTGTGGGTCTCGAGTGTCAATCATGTCTGGATCAGGTAATGCGACATCTACTCTTTGGAAGCTATCAAGCTGACTGAGTTGAGGCAAACACTCCAGAGAGGTGCGCTGATGAACACAATCAAACACGGCTACCAGTCCCTGCATCCTCTGGGATGCCTTGCAGCCACTCGAAATAAAGATTGTCTCCAACCTCTTGCAACAAAAATAGTTTGCAATTTCCATTTATTCAAGTACGCTAGCTTCACAGAAATCTAAGAGGAAGCGTTTATTTCACAGCAAGCATATTTTCCAGATGACTGTGGTCTTTGAAACAAGCGATGCAATGGGGGGATATAATCCATTTTAGAGATTGTGTGGAATATACTTGAAGCATGATGACACAAATCATTATACAGATTTAGCCACGGTGCACTCTTAAAAACAGTCGGGTTGAAAATAACACAACTTTGGGTCAAAAATGGACCGATCCACTACTCGGGTCAATTTGATCCAACTTTCTGAAAAATGGCTGGTTTTGTACAAAACAACCCCAAAATTGGGCTGTTTTGTAGAAAACAACGCAAGAAAGTGGGTCAAATGAACCCATATAGTGGATCGGTCCATTTTGAACTCAAAATTGAGGTCACGTGTTTCCAGAAGCTGCACCATGATTGGTCGTTACCTAAGCCCTGAGCAACGGCGAAGTCATTTTTTCAGTCAACGCAAGTGACAAAATGGCCGCCCCCTGAGATGGCTAAAAACGGGTGGATTTTGCTGCTTAACTCATATTCCACAAATGAAATACTAATCAGAAAGTCGGGAAGCCAATTGGACTAGTGGGCCTGCATAGAACATATTATTGTAAAGAAATAATTTGCCTTAACTTCCCCTTTAAACATCCACAGTTGTGTTGTGGAACACATGGCACTGCACCAGATATCATTGCTTTGCACAGACATGCTTGCATTGTGCATTAGACTGGAGGTGTTGTGTACTCAACACCAATGTATACTTAGCAATGAAATACAGCTTGTGACACATTCTCACATTTAATGAGCTTGGACACCAAAGTGGGGTTTCGTAGGAAACAAATTACAAGCTAGCATGCAGCTGTCACTTTGTTTTAGTCAGGATGGCCACCCACTAAATATCAAGCAGCTCATTACAGCATCGAGAGCCAAAAGTGCTGAACACGAAATAAATACATTTAATGTACTGCAAATAATTCTGCTCTCTATTGGATATTCATGTTATGTCGAAGGATGTGTAAAGGTTTTGATGTGGCAGTGTACGTAATGGCGATACTCCTACATTATTGACCAACCATTCACAGTAATATGCTGTTATTGTTGATGCCATATTTTGTGGTGCGCCCCTATTAAATGTTGAAATTCAGTTTTCTGAATGTAGTCTGATAAGATAAGGTTAAACATCTTTTTCTTTTTTTTTGTGTTAAATACATGACATGCCTGGTGGGGGTGGTTGCCATTTATGCATGACTGAACCGGTCCGCTCAACGTAGAGTCAGCTTCTGTGCTGTAGGTGGATAACTGGGCTCCATTTAATGATTCTCACACAAAAAGCTAAACAAGTGAATTAAAAAGCAAAAAAGGTTCCCCGTATCTACGTTGTGCTGCAATCCACTTGGATCCTCTTCCAAGTCTGTGAGTGCTTTGCTGCAATTTTATTGCAAACACAAGTTTAAAGTTGTAACGTGAATAAGACCGCATGATTTGTTAGTCTCGCTAAATGAAATCGTTGGGTTGATTCCAGCTGCGCGTCTGCTCGCTCTTCGCGCAATGTCACATTTTGTAGCTTTTTCATCTACAGGACTGTTATAATCATCCACTCGGTCTCTTGCTCTCGCATATATGTGCGCGAGTACATTCACTGTTAGGCCATAAAAGATGAAGGTGACTCAGGTCATAAGCATTTCTTTTTATGGACATGCAAATTTCAGGAAGGCAATGCTTTGTTTCTCCAAGGCTGCATTTATTGCAAGTCAAAAGCTGAGGTTACAATACATGATTGACGGGACAACATTTTTGCTCCCGAGTGGCACAATTCAAAAACGTGTCGTGGAGGGTAAAGAGAAATAACGTGTGAAAGTTGATAACCTGATATCAGAATCGGTTTGAAAATAAGAATACAATAAACATGAATGAAATCGACATGTCAGGACCAGGTCTCTTTCCGATGTGGATAAATATTGCATATGATCCATTAGCAGCCAGTGCGGCTCCAACGTAAACAGATCTGCTCGAGCCTTTTCAGTGGGAGGCTGATGCCACACACCCGTTCATCACACACATTGAACCGCATGTGACAAATAATGTCTGTAAAATAAATAGTCCATAGTATATTAAAAAACACAGCAAAAGCATAAAGCATCTAAATATGGTACATTAAAGGTTCATCTGAGATGACTGAGATGTCATTTTCAGTCGACAGCAAATGACAAAATGGCCGCCTCATGAAATGGCTAAAAACGGGTGGATTTTGCTGCTTAACTCATATCCCACAAACTTAATGATAATCAGAATGCTTTGTACAAACTAGTGGAGGCGCATTGGACATATTATTGTAAAGATTTTTGGGGGGTTGACTTCTTAGTCACGTTGGCAGATACACGTCTCATATCCCATTTTTAATCCAAATTTGTAATGCCTGATTCTAATCTGAGGACCCATGCATCTTTTTTTCCTGTTAACACTGCCCTGACCAAAATCTGAATTGGGCCAGACTGGAGCAAAAAATAAATAAAATGATTTGAGGTATGTTGACAGTGATGTTAGTTTTATAAATAAAGGGAGTTAATTAAATGAGAACCATTCTGCATCAACCGCACAACCTGGCTTCCAATAGTAGCCATGACAACAGGGTAAAAATATGTAAAAAAAAAACAGAATCCCATTTGCATAACTTTTTTTTTCCTAGCTAACAGTTTCATGTTATTGTTACCAGTGTGACAGCTCCCAAAGTGGTTATTGGGTAATAGGCTACAATCACGAAGGCCTATTGTTCATGTGTGTGTGTGTGCCTCTCATCAAGCGTCCTAAAAACAATTCTATCAAGCCAATCAAGATTTTTAAATTAGGCTTTATTTAAAGAGATACAACGAAACAAGCTACGCAGTTTCCTTTGGCAGGATGGAGAATAAGAATCAGGTGTCAAAGAGGAAAAAAAATAATGAACAGTGTCAAAACAAAACATGTGAAGACGGAGGTTTGAAAGGAGGAAGTGGGCACATGTGAGTGAAAGAAGCCGGCTGCCTGTACTGCTGGACGCTGCAAGTGGCGCTTGCTCAGAGCAAGAGGTGCACTTCTCTCATCTGCATTAGCGCCGCAATGTCAGCGAGGACTGCATCACCGACTGTATGAAAGTAGCTCTTCATCGTTCATGCAAGAAACTATTTCACAGCCTGGCAACACAGCTCATTTTTGGGGGTTTCTGGCTGAGTCTAGCATAGGGACATTACCACTGTTGTGGAAATTTAACCCAAAAAACCGATTGCACACCCACTGCACTATTACTGTTCTTGATTGATACAGTGGAAGCCCCTGAGGTGGGGGCAAGTCTGGCAAAACTGTCAAACATAACGCAAAGAAAGACACCATCCTATTGTGCTGAAAACAGTAAAACTCCCAAATGAGAAAATGTCATATGCTTTGTCACATTTTATCAAAGTTAAGGTAATTGGCCTTTACTTGTAAGGCACTTTTCTACCTTAAAAATACCCAAAATGCTTTTACACTCACATATCATTCACACAGTGATTCATGGAATTTAAAGTCACGAAAAGGCATCTTATCCACACACTGATGATGCAATACCAGGAGCAAGGACACAAACCAAGTGTGGTCAAATTCAGATAAAAGCATAAAATTCCATGAGAAAATTATTGCACATCTTTGCGATATACATATTGCATAGGCCATTGTCGCGATATCGATATTTTTTCGATATCTCAATATATCGTGCAGCCCTAATGCTGCATCAGAGCCTGACTACATACACACAGAAAATGCTTTTTATAATTTAACATTAGAAGTAATATTTCCATTACTCCATTTTCTTGATTCCATTAAAAAATATGTTTCCCGGTTATGCACAACACACAAATTAGCAGTATTTTCATTGGGGTATTAATCTGTGGCTTGTCATCATCTTAATTTATCAGTCTTCTCGAAAAAATATCAAGCCATTATAGGAAAAAAAAATATTGGTATCAAAAACTGTTGACAGAACATGGCACACAAACAAAAATGGACAGTTAACGAGAAAAAAACATAAGCTCCTTGACAGAGGTAAGGCATAAGAGCGGTGGCAAAACATAGGATCAAGGCCTAGCACCAGCTGTTAAAAATAGCTGCCCTTCCTGGCATGTTCCATACCTTCCAGCAGTTCACTTCCTAATAATAGTAAATATACACACACATGGCTGAGGGCCACGGCAAACATGTTGGAGAGAGAGCGAGCGAGAGCGGTCGAGCAACATGCCTGTAGGACAGCAGGCACTAGGGTTATGGTAATGCTTTTGGAAGACAAGCTTCCTCCGCAGGACACGCCGCTCACTTCCCTTCGTCGTGTTTAATGAGCTCCAACAGACAGGAACTGAGTCCAAGGAGAGGAGGCACGGGGCAAAAGATGGCATGGTGATAGATGGCCCGCTTGCCCGCTGCAGACAAAAATCCTTTCCAGAAACAATATAAAAAGTCGATTGTCAGCGTTTAACAAAGCAAGCATCCAAATCAAGGGAGGAACACCAAAGGGGGCTTTAAGCACAGCATCTGGCAATTAGGTTTCCTAATTGTTGTGCTGTGCAACTACAGTGGAACCTCGAAAGTGTACACATTTTACAAAACTGCTTGACCTCTGCTTGTTCTGGCGTAGGAATGAATGGAAATGACAATAATCAGTTTCAGGGCCAAACTTGCATTATCGATTATTATTATTGGCACATCCCAAATGATCGATAATGATCGATAATATATATATATATATATATATATATATATATATATATATATATATATATATATATATATATATATATATATATATATATATATATATATATATATATATATATGTAGCTGAAAATCAAACTCCAAACTGAAGGGCTGTGGGGTGGACATTCTAACTGCATGTTTCAAAGTACCAGTTGAGTCCACTGTACTCTAATTACTTGCCCTGAAAGGCATCACTATTGCGGCGGTCGTGCTCAAGGTGACGCAGAGGGAAAAGTCCATTAAATGATGGATGATTGGAACAACAATGGTGCAATAGCACTTAGACCTTTGAAATTCATTAAATACTTATTTAGGGTAAGCCGTTTTCTTGCCAAAGTCATTATACTTGCAGATCGGCGTCATCGTGCATGCAGAAACCCATTTTACATATCTGGCCGCTGTGGCGAAATATCCTCTGTCACTTGCGGTTTATGATAATTATGTAGTGTGTTGGCTTCTTTTTTCTTCCTTGGCAAAAAAAAGTCTGAACATGATAAACATGAGAGTTGTGCTTGAAGGGTCATTGTTTTCCAGGCCCAATATGAGTGATGCTCCTTGAAGTCAAAGTGGCTTTTGTGTGATTCGGCAACAAATTACTCAAAATGTGACAGGATGAGAATGAAAAAGATGAGAGGTCCTACCAGCGCACAGAATGGAGGTGCTCAGACAAATGGGCTTCGATACGCTACTCGGACGCAGAGAGCATCTTTCAAGCGCAACGGATGAGATCCGGAATGCAGTAGAAAATAAATACAGCCATCGAGATGCTTTCTAATTTCCCGTTTGCCTCTACAATGGGCAATACTTCACCATTTCAAAATAAAACATTTTGAAGCTGTGATTTGGTTGGTTATGGCCCCGACAGAAATCTGTGTAGCCCCAGTTATAGAATATATAGAATATCAATCATTTCTGCACATAGATGGAACATGTAATAATCCAGTCAATCCAAGTGGCTAATTGGGTATCTGAAAAGTAGCAGAATATTGAATCGTGGCCGTGTCAAACTTTGAAATGGAAAAGGGGTCAAGTGGAAAAGTCATCTTGACGCACACACCAACAGGGAAAAGTGATTATTCCCATATCATTTCTCCCTGCGCTAAGATGTGTTCAGTCACCAGAACCACGCTAATGACCGAGTTAAACTCCAGAACAAATATGAGGAGTGTCTCAGCATTCCAAATATAGACTCGCTGAAGATTGTAACATGGAACCTAGAAAGTAATTAAAGTTTGCCCCAGTGACGTGCGCAGCGCTATGAAAGCGTCCAAGTGAGACATTTTCACTTCATTATGCCGTGAGGGGGGGGGATTCCACTATGAGCCTCATCAAGCGCCTTGTGTCTCATTCTACTGGACCGAGGCCAGACACAATAGCTTGTATCTGTCTAGGATTTTGTTTGACATCTGAGAAGTGAGTCGAAGAGATGTTGCAAAGTAAAGCAAATCTCCTTAGAAAAATCAAGGCTGCTTGACTTTCTTGTGGCTCAGATGCTGGCGAAAGGGGGCTGATGTTTAAAAATAACACCTTGCCAGTCGTGACCCACATTTCCCTCAAAAATAACTCCCTATAAGACCCGAAACCGAGAACATGGGAGTTAGAAATCAAATCTGCTTTGCATTTCAGTCACGCTCCTGAATGCCAGCAGCATTAAACTCCAGTGAAGAAAAATAAAAAATCTGATATTTTTAATTAGCTCATTGTGCTCTTTATTGATTGGTTTATTGGGTAATTATAAATTAATCTTCACACTATAGATCTAGAGTGTTCGTTTCTATTTCATGTTGGTTTTTAAAAGTTCCTATCTTGACCTTTCTAACTGTGACCTATTATGCAGTTTTTGTGACACATTCCCTACCAGGAAGTGCTTTTGCTTTATTAGAGCCCGGAAGTAGTACACCAGTACACAATGTGAGCACCTCCGTGTCATTTCAATTAATGCCATCAAACTGCTTATGAATGTCACCCACATGGACAAATCCAAGTCTGCAACTTGGTTGGGAACTAATCGCCTTCATGGATTTTTAAAACATTTTTTTTAATGATCCAATTTTCGATATAGCACGTGTCCTTATCACTGTGCTGCTCTTTTTCCAAGCATATTCGAATTAAATTTTGAAGACATTTATTCTCATGATTTTTGTGTGCCACTGAACTGTTTTGTGTGTCACTAAATGTTGCTGTCATAGATAGATGAAGATTTGTAATCTCTAGGGATGTCACGGTAATATCGTGATGTTGCGATATTAAAATTGCCACAATATATCGTTGTCGTCATGTCACAATATTAATAGCAACAAATCTGTTTAAAAACCCAAGTTGTTTTAAGAAATAAAAAATCCGCCAATCAACTGCTTGCATCTCAAAAACTCGTAAGTCGGCTCACTGGTATCTCAAGGCACCAACATTTTGTGGTCTTTGATTTACAAGACATAAAAAATTTGAATCTATTTACATTTTGTTTCAATATTATAAGGTAATTGCAGTCGATTGAATTTCAAGTCAGAAATTCCATTTACAAATTGTTGCCTGCAAACTATGCAGGACAAACTGCATTAAATGATAAAGTGAGTTTGAAAACCACAGCTGGGATAGGCTCCAGCACGCCCTCAATCCTTGTGAGGATAAGCAGATTGGATAATGGATGGATGGAAACTGTTGATTCAAACAGTGTATGCCCATCTTTAGGGAGTACCCTAAAACATGCTTTGTATAGGACATAAGAGAAAACACCCCAGTGACATCACAGGCTTATATGATGCATGTCTTCCATGAGTATGTACGAATGGAAAGCATGTTCAGTGTGCTGTGTTATGTAAATGAGTCCTTGTGGGCTGCTGCATGTCACATCTAATTTTGAAATAGTGACAAATACAATAACAATGTTATAATGCTGCAGATATAAAATGAAAAAAAATGTCCGGCACATTCAGTATTTTACATGGTGAATGCAGACAGAGTGGCAGTTCTTACAATTAGACAGCCAAAAAAAAAGAGGAGAAAAAAGTACCAATAAAGCCACAAAACCCCTGCAGACACAATATGTGCAGCCTGTCAAGAGACGACTACTGAATACGCTGCTTTCAGATACCTGAACGAATTGCTGAGAAGCAGCTAGCTGGCGTTTGAGCCGTATCTTCACTCTGCAGTATCCCCGACTACACGCCGAGCCAACTTGGAGATTTCAGTAAGCGGGTCACTTGCTAATGAGAGCTGCCGGCGCCGGACACTCATATAAACGCCTAGTGGCGTATTGGAGATCAAAAGGTAAACAAAGCAGAGGAGCTTGACACACTCAGAAAAAAAAAAAAAACGCTGGCCAATATATTAGGTACACTAGCACAATCCAATAAGCTCCAATACATGTTTAAGATCTCTCTCTGTCTCCCTCTCCCTCTCTCTCTCTCTCTCTCTCTCTCTCTCTCTCTCTCTCTCTCTCTCTCTCTCTCTCTCTCTCTCTCTCTCTCACTGCACATGTTCCCTTTAACAAAGATGTTGCACAGCACAGCAAACAGCTTACAATACCAATAAATCGCTTACTCTTGAGTTAATACCTTGTCATCTCAATTGTTAATGAGCTACTGTATGTGTTTTAGAACAATATTCATGTTTGCCACCGTTGGTTTCTATGTAACAATGTACTTGGTTTGACGACATACTGTACATGAGTCAAATGTGGGTGAAATGTGCTCATACACAATGTAGTCCCCATACACTCACCACCAGCTTTGAACAGGCTGCTTATTGTATATTAATGTTCTTTGATATGCAAGTATTCCACACAACACTGTGTGCATGCCAGCACCAAGTCAGGAGAAGGTTACATTCTTTTTCAGCCATGACGGTGAGACATGATGCTTTCATGACAACTGAATAAAAAATAAATGATTTGAAAAAGAATCTTCAATATCCCTACGAAATGAAAATGAAATGGACATAAACCGCCTTTGTGAGCTGTTGTGGGACGGAAGTCGTCTTTTCGTCAAATTCTAACGGCATCCCTCATTTGCATCAAAATCAGGGCATGACATTGGCAGGTAAACTGCAAGATCTCCCCTTGCGGATGATGTAGTTGGCCGTGCATGTGACGTGGGCAATTGGAGACTGTCTGAGTTTGTTTGCAGATGCGTTGGGGGTTGTGGCAGGAATACCCAGGTGGGTGTAGCTACAGGTGTAGTGTGTCTACTAAATTCACAAACATGCTGAGATACATCGCTGCCCGTTTTTACGCCAAACGCTGACTACCTTATGATACCAAATTGTCAGATGAGTCGGGGGTGAGGTGTCGTCATGCGCCGGAACGCCCAGAGAGGCGCAACACGGCTCCAAACATGGTAGATTAGACACATGCCAACACGAAAATGAAGTTACCCCCATTTTTACGCCGAGCGCACGGGCGCCAGTCGACCAAAGTAGGGCTCTCTGAGTCCATACGACGTGGTCGTTCATCTTCAGAAGCTCCTATGTGTGTTTCTACTAATTAGACTGCATTATTGTGTTAGATGAAATCCTATGACATGTTCATAAGTCAACTGAGTTTTCAGAACACCTCTCCCTTCCAGCGACTGGGTCATACCTCTCACGGGCAGCCGATCAACTTCCTGCATTCTACAATTTCACTGTGTCCCTATCTCCCTCTCTTCACCTCTTCACATTGTTACTTTTAACCTGTCTTTCCCTCGGTGGTGTCAACGCATAACAACTCTTCTCAGTGCTCAGTTTACACTCCACTGAGCCTATGTCATCACTCTTGCATATCTTGCCAGGTAGAATTGGCCTCTTTTTCTCCTTCCTGTTGTTCAACCTCTAAAAATAAAGCTCCCTTTTGTGGAACTGCCACAAGGCTCCAGTCTGGTCCTCCACAGGGCTTAGAACCTCACTTCCTGACAAACACGATCCACTTGCAGGAGTTGGTCATGTGAAGATGTACAAACATGTCAGACACACTGCTGTTTTTGAGAATGTGCGAGTAAGGAAAAACACAAGCTTGCGTGACAAAAATGTGTTATTTTTTCCTTGGGACATGCTGGGTCCAAACCACATCTATAACTCAACAGCGAATGTTTAAATTTCAAAAGTCTGTAAGTCCAGGGCTAACTTCTAGATGACACAGTCTTATGAATATTATGACCAGGAATCCCGTGGGGACAAATAGCAGCGATCAGCTCACTCTAATGAAAATCGCTTTCATGAATATTAAATAACTTCCCTCAAAAGCGGCTTAATGACTTTATCAGATACAATAATCTTAATATGATTGGTCTATATGACACTAGGTTAAAACCAAATTAGTTTTTTACTTTAAAATCAGGCATCTCCTCCAAACTTTGAGTTCACATGTTGCGCGTCCTCTTAAGAAGGGCGGGAGTATTGTCCTGATTTGCTCTTAAACTTAGCCCTAGCTCAAACAATGGTTTCAAAACATTCAAGGTTCTCATTATATTATCCAAAGTGCCACTGCTGTTTTATCTTGCAGTTATCTACCCTTCCCCTGGTCCTTACTCTGTCTTTTTAGATGACTTACCTGAATTTGTGGCTGACTTGGCGACTCACGCAAATAGTATATTAATCATGGGTGTCTTCAATATTCATATGAATTTCCCGTCAGAACCTCTCAGTGCGCCGTTTCAGCCAATAATTGATACTTTCAGTTTCACAGAGCTAATAGATGAACTGACCCATAATAATGGTATTACTTGAGATTCGTTAATAACCTGTGGTATCACAACCTCAAATGTAATAGTGCTACTGTCAGCCACTACTATGTCTGCCCATTACCTCATCAAATATGAAGTCTTGGCCCATTGAGATTGCGATGGCATTGGCAAAGAAAGTGAATCTGTTTAACCACACAAAGCATATTTTTCAAACATCTAAACAATTAATATTGATCGATGAAAGTCTATGAACTGAAAAGTGTGTGATGAAAACATAGTTTGTCCAATGCACGATGTTACGACATTGAGGCACAACAAGTTGCATTGCAGTTGATTTCAAGCCACAGAACACTCACTAACAGGAAAATTACTGTATGCTTGCACAATTTAGTGTCAGTCAATGAATTAAGTAACCCAAAAAATTGTGCATAATGCAGTATGATGCAGTGCAACTTTACGCTACAGCAAACTGCAAAGACAATAATAAACAAAGAAAAATGTGAAAAAGAACAAGCAACATTCATGGTTGATGCCATTAGATTGTGCAGGAGTAGGCTACCTAATGAAATGCCCATTAAATGTATATAGCATAGCATTGCATTGTGTGGCAAAAAATTGTTATTTTTCACTTAATTGGCTTGCCTTATGCTTCTTATCTGATCGTCATTGATTATGAATGAATGAGCAGACTGAACAAGACAAGTTTGAATAGATTTGCCTGCGTGTTCGCTTTGCTTAAATGGGACCTACGGCACGAATTTAAGAGTATAAGACAATGCTGTGTTTGGGACATTTCAATAATGGATTGCCAGGCAACTTTTTCCCGCAGAGCAGAGTTGTCATATAGCAGTAAAGCCCACTAGAAGTGCTGAATGATGCAGTAGCGTGGCTGGATTAGTCATTTAAATTTAAGAAAAGGTCATAATGCTTAGTCAGTGGAACTATGACTTTAGGATGAACATTTGATTAAGTGTGCCCTCTCCATGTTGGCACGCAGCTCAGTTTCAAAGAATGCCCTTAAACATTTTGTCCTATCAGCATGTTCCCAAAGCAGAATTATAAGAATCCCCGTAAACACACTCTGATTAACAATGAACAGGAATAGAATTTTATCAGGGAAAGATAAGAATCTCTCATGTGTGTCATTAAAAGCTATTTGAATCTGCATCTAGATAACTCATGTGAATACCATTCTTGAACAATACATTAAAATATTGTATTCTGACAAAGAAATGAGAGTGCACAATAGCAGCCATTCTGCCCTTGGAGTGTTTAAAAAAAGCACTTTAATTCGGGTGAGTAATTTCTGCCTCATTTTCCTGTCCGAGTAACCGTCAATGCAGGTGGTCACCTTTGATTAGTGGTCAAGGAAGAAAGCAAATGATTGTTTCTTCGCAGATGGCACTACACACACAGATGGATACTTCAAACCGGGCTGCTGATGTCTTTGGGCACTAGAAAACATTTTAAAAATGCAAAGTGAGTAAAACATGCCTCAGGTACATTACCCTTGTACTCAAATAGTAATGTAAGGCAATCACTTAACTTCAACATGCATTCAAACATTTTTATTGTAATTGGGTTGCAGTATTGATCAACTTACATCCTACAAGCCCATAAAAACTCTGAAAACTAGCCAACATATAGTAATTCAGTGTAAGTTATCATCTTATTCACCGTTGGCAAACTCACAGTGAAATTCCTAGAACTTTAAGACAATGCACACAGTTGGGTTAAAAATAACACAATTTGGGGTCACAAATGGACTGATCCACTACTTGGGTCAATTCGACCCACTGTCTTGCGCTGTTTTGTACAAAACAGCCCAATTTGAGGGATTTTTTTTAATACAAAACTATATCGATTTTTAGTGGGGTTGTTTTTGGAGAAAACAAACCAGAAATTTGGGTCAAATTGACCCAAGTAGTGGATCGGTCAATTATTTACCCAAAACTGTGTTATTTTTAACCCAACTGTTTTAGAATGGAATTTACTCAGAGTATATGACTGTTTTCTTGTGATTAAAAATGTCACTTCCTCTCTCCTTGTATGTCCCACAATTTTAGCCCTCATCACCAACTCTCAGATTTACGGTATTCAGTACTTCCGGGCACTGAGAGTCAGCAGCCTGAAGGGGCATATCCGACTCTTTTACTTCTTCGTCTCTTCTTTCTTTATTGCATTTTCCCACAATGTACACTTTGTTTTAGTCCAAGATGTGCTGTATTGCTGGATAAAACAGACGTCCACATGCAGAAACGTTGCACAACACGCTGGAGCAATTCTATTGATATCCGTGGTGTCCATTATAGAAAAATCCCTGTGTAGCGATTAACAAGGTGGGAATGAGTGAATGATTCCGAACACATCCGGTGACATCACGGACCGACCAATGGGGCTGCTTATTATGATTGACAGGTCGTCCAGTCAGGAATCGTGAAAGTAATGCTGACCAATTACGGCGGAGAGTCTCGACAATCAAGGAAGAAACAAGACATTTTGGAGGCCTTTAAAGTCCACAAAGAGAAGCTATCAAGGACAGAGAGGACATCTGGGCACCCCGATTTATCACTCTCAACCAGCTCTGCAGTAGGGAGAGTATATTAAGGGGTTAGTTGCTCTTGGCTGGTGCTGGTATTCTTACGTAAGTCAATAAACGCCACGCAGGACGGCCTATTTGCATTGTACCTCTGCAGTCTCATGGCTCTTGGTTATAAATGAAATGTCAGTCAAAATGACATTGCCCTTCACCATATCAGAGTACAATTGATTGGACTACAGCGTCAGTATTGACTTTGGCTGCTTGATCTTAAAGGGCCGTGATATCAAGTGAACTGAACCACAATTGCGCACATAGTGTACACTCCATGTTGTTTACTTTCTCTATCACTCTGCACCAATTACTTACTCTTCTGGCCCCGTAAATATACGAGGGCTCTGAATGACTGTGCAACGGCCAAATCTAATCCTGTCAGCGTTACAAGAGCAGTAAATTGTAGAACGACGAGGAGAAAATCTTGACTGCAGTGCTTTCTTTAAGCAGTTAAAACAATCTCATGGTATGAATTTACAGCATTTTACAGTAATTCAATGCTGAGATCAATGACTAAAAGGTAGGCTTTCAACATTTTTTTTTAAGTAGAGGCTTTATTAGTGTTATTACTGTGTTGTACTGATCTCCACTAAATCCTTGCTAGCCCTTCATCAAGTGATGCTTCAATTCTACAATTCTCATCTTAATAGATGTGTATATTAGGGTGAGGCTGATTGCCATTTAGAAATAGGTTGAATATGATTAGTTACTTCTGAACACAGCTACATTTTGATTATAAGACAATGAGGTGTGCACATCTTTTGAAAAGACCAAAAAAAAACAATTCAGTTGTACATAGGTCACATAAATATTGGAAAAATGTTTTTGTAATGATTTATATTGGTCTTCATTTTCATCTGACCAAAAATCTGGCATTTGAATAGGGGTGTGTAGACTTTGCATTTCCACTGCACTTTCTAGTGAAAATCTTACAGTAAAGACTACTATAGAAAAAGTACAAAAGTGCCTCCATCATGTCACGTGACTGCAATGAAGCAAACAATCAATCACAACAGTTTAACGCTGCTCTCTGTTACCCACTGTGTCAAACAAAAAAAAATGGATCCCACAGGT
Source organism: Filicampus tigris (assembly GCF_054856515.1). NCBI lineage: Eukaryota > Metazoa > Chordata > Actinopteri > Syngnathiformes > Syngnathidae > Filicampus > Filicampus tigris. Next base: position 3,185,304 of record NC_141223.1, on the reverse strand, counting down.
GTATTTATTGTAATTAGTCTTCTCAAAGCAACTGCAGGAGGGGGCTGATGCCCTTGCCGTAGGGTTGCAAGAGAGTGCGGCTGGCGTGTAAGGGTGGACAAGAAAAGGAATGGTGTTCAAGAAAGAAAAATCCCCCATTGATAGCATTTCTAGGAAAAATACCATGGTAATATTGACCCCAGGGTGTTATGGTTCATTGAATATATTCTCATCCCTCTGTCAGGACTGTCCTGGATGAATCTCATTGGTTGTGACTGCCTCATAGGAGTTGTGACCCTTGCGGGTCAATAAGAGGGTCTCATTTGGTTGCTTATCAGAATGGATGTGATTTGTCCTATAAAGTCCCAATAGATGGTTTTTTTAATTACAAACAAGAAAAATAAATGATGCGTTTTGACTCAACCCTCTCACACCACATTAACAACAGCACAATGAGTCCTGAACTCATACAGTTTGAGACATCCTCAGAGGTTGATGAGCTTCCATCGTTCTGCCTCTCAGGCCATCCACTTGATGCATTGTTTAACACAGATTTGTATTTTTTATGACACAGTTCCCCTCATTCAGGGACATTCATAGTAAACATCAATGGTTTAGTCGTTCCAAGTGTTCAAGCTCATGGCAAAGTTTAGGTGGCACAATAACCCCTAAATCAAGGATTCTCAAACTGGTGCTTGCATGCCAGCAGGTGGCTAATAATTAGGAAGCAGATATTAATACGCGACACTTTTTTTCTATAAATCTCTGCCGATGTTCAGATTTGCAAATGACCACTTATACAACATTCCGAGAAGATCACAAGACATCCGTGGGCTACTCATGTGGTGCTTGGGGATCATCCAGTGCCTGCCAACACCACATTGGGGACCCATGGTGTAGTCTTCAGTGTTGCATGTTTTTGGAATGTAAGAGGAATGTAAGAGCACGGGGAGTACATGAGAACTTCACACACCAATGATACTGGATTGGACCCCCTAACCTAAGAACTGTGAAGTAGATGTGCCAACCACTTGATTTACATATGTATAGCAAATCAGAAGGTCCTTTCGGATCAGACCCAAAGTCTTTAGGGTAGCGGGGATTTTGTATGTAATTTGACCATCCCAAATTCTCATACACTCCCATTTCCACACAACCACCCAGTAGCCTACATCTCCATCGATAAGACAACTACCTCAGCCCAAGTGAGAATAAATCTCTGGCTTTGACTTGACGAGGGAATCGTTTGCAAATGCAACTGAGTGAAACAAAAGGTTAAGAGGTGTGCGTGAAGCAGGCGACATCGATAGTTTGCAAAAGAGCTGGGCGGAAATGGATTCTCATGTGAGAGAAAGGTAACTACATTTTCTCTCGCCACCTAATGTATGAGTCTGATCTCTCCAGAGCTAATCTGTATCAATACATCAGGTAGCCAGATGGCACAGTCACTGTGGGACTAAAATAAACTGGCAAGCAGAAGAGCTTCTAGGCCAGATGGAGAAAAACAGACAGCGGAATACTGTATAATGTAGTGAAGAGGAAAAAACTCACCTAATGAAATTCTATTATAAATAATTAAAACAAACAAGCTACATAAAAATAAACAAATGTGCACAACTGTAACCGGACCGCAGACTGTGGCTCAGTTAGCTAAATCAGAGCCAAAGTCTACGCCATCATCAATGCCAGTGGTAGACGGTCAAAGCTAGCAAGGTCTTCTCTGCTGCCCTAAACACTATCCGAAACATAGACCTAGATTTAGGCCATAATGCAATATTGAATGATATACATTTTATGTATTAAAATATGGAAAATATGTACAACCAAAATATTCCCCTGATGCCTGGTACTCTGTAGTTGAGTGAATAAGCGAATGATTTAGGTAAACTTATAATACAATTCGAACCCGTCCATAATCCTACAACAACGGATAAAATTGACAAGAAGAGTTTGTGATCAACCACAAGTTGTGTGGTTAGTAACTGTGTCTTAGTGTCGTTGATTTTATTCCCATTCAAAGAGAACAAGTACAAGGGGGAAGAGGATCAATGCAGGAGTCACCTGCTGTCAGAACGCAGGACCTCCCATGTGTTGATGCACGTTCTGTGCGGCCTGCTCATTCAGCTGTTCATTCCGCTATTGTCTAAAAATACCTGACGTTTTACAGCGAGTAAAGCAAACTCAAAAACAAAAACACAGACGGGGTAATCCCTGGACATCTGTCGATGAGGCAACCTCAGAGATGTGCCTGTGGAGAAGAAAGTCTGGTCGTTTATTTTGGTCACTGACATGCTGACAGCAACAATTACTGCAGAACAGCTAAAGCCGCTTGGCGGCATTGTAAAGGTAACTAGAAATGTGTGATTAAAGACAACCATGATCTACAGTACGTTACTGCATTCTTTATGATTTTGTACATGTCGTGAATCGTGATTTGTGTTTGTCTACAACAGTGATTCTCAACCAGTGTGCCGTGGCACAGTAGCGTGCTGTGAGAGGTCTCCATGAGTGCGGTAGAAAATTAGTCAATGCCAATGAATTTGACAAAATAAATAAACTCTAATATTTTTTGGGGGTTGTATTATGTTGATTTTGGCTTCATAGTTATCTATATTTTGGTTGGTTCATATATAACAGACAATCGAAATTCCGGCAGTGACACTCTGATGAAGTCAGAAGTACACGCCGAAACATGTCAGGTAATAAAACAACCTAAAAATCTCGATTGTCTGTTATATATGAACCAACCAAAATACAGATAACTTTTGGGGGTTTCTACGCCAACCTCGTAAAGTAACAGGCAGAACAATAAAATGCTCTTCCACTACATGACTGAACTTACATTTTTGTATACTCTTTGTAAAATATTTTGCTAAGTGGTGTGCCGTGAATTTTTTTCCAATGTGAAAGATGTGCCTTGGCTCAATAAAGGTTGAGAAACACTGGTGTGGATTATGTTTAGGTTGTTTTTGTTTTGGCTTGTTTTTTGTTCTGTCCTGCTCATTAGGTCTTTTGTTTGCACCTGTGCTCGTCAACCGGGTCCATTGTGTCTTCCAATCAGTACCCTCAGCCAGTCTTGTCTTGTCCAGGTGTTCCTCGTTGTCTTGTCAATTGGCTTGTATTTCTTGTATTCTAACTAAAAGTGCACATACGCACAGAAGTATGGTAAATTGTTTTATGTACAAGGTTACATAAATTAATCCCACTCTGACAGTGTCAGTAAAAAAAGCAATTACTTTGTATCGGTCGATTTTTTGTTGGCTCTCTTTTGATTGTGCTGTTTTGCCTCTCGTCCCTTGTACATTGATACACATGCACTGAAGCCTTCTATAAATACTATCATGAAGCTCTGTTTTCCCTCAGATTTTGACATGCTTTTTCCTCCACATGACAAGTGCTATGTTTGATGGAAACCAAATTTTCAGGTCCAGACCACAGACTGTAAATGTTGTCCAGGCTGCAGGAACTCTTCTCTTTACATGATTCCGTACTGTTCTGCTTAGTGTTAAAATGAGGCCAAACTTTGAAAATACTAGATAAATGTCAATGTCTGACAAGGAAGTTTGTCTTTGGCTTCCAGCCACTGCATCCGTCTCAGAAGTGGACTTTTACACTCTCACTTCAATATCAAGCAAAATCTGCATATGGAGACTGTATGAAAATCTTCATCTTAAATTTAATCTTAAACCTAAGAATACTCATAGAAAGGCATTCTGTAAAACCAGCAATGTGACAGGAAACAACAATGCACAATTTTCAGAACAGGAAAAAAAATGAAAATACTGTAGGCTATAGTAATTATTTACTAGCGTATACATTTAAAAGACACATTTAACCATCCATTTACTTTTGCTTATCTGGAGTTGTGTTGCCAGGGCAGCATCTTTAGCTGGTAAGCCCAGACTTCCCTCTCCCCAGCCACTTCATCCAGCTCTTCCGGTGGATCCCAAGACGTTCCAAGGCAAACTAACAGATAGTCTCTCCAAAGTGCCCTGGGTCATCCCCGGGGCCTCCTACCGGTAGGATGTTCCCGGTACACCTCACCAAGGGAGGCGTCCATGAGGCATCCTAACCAGATGCCCGAACCACCTCATCTGGCTCTTCTCGATGTGGAGGAGCAGTTGATCTACTTTGAGCTCCTCCCGGATGACTGAGCTTCTCATTCTTTCTCTGAGAGAGCCTGGACACCGCTTTTGGCCGCTTGTATGAGGGATCTTGTCCTTTCGTTCATGACACAAGGCATTTAAACACGTCGTTTGTGTTCCGCAACTTTGTTTCACAATGCTAATGGATCTATTTGATTATTCTGACTATTACGAGCAACAAATGGTTTTATACCATGCATTCTAGTCAATTTGATATTTCCAGGGGTTGACATTAGTAATGAATCCTTTCATCTGATAACCAGTAAGGTGTAGCAAATCACATTTGTATAATAATAATCATTGCAACCTGAGGATTAACCCCGTCTGCATTCTCCAAAGACTATCAACGTTTATTTGTATTTTCCTCCTGTCTTCTGGTTATTTTGTTGTTTACTGATAGCTTCCCAGACAAATTCCACATTTATAGTGGAGTCAGGCCAATATTTGTTTCAACACTACTTCTGTCAATATCAAAATGCCCAATATTTTCATATCTAAGTGAGATTACACTTTGGCAATTAACAATGTGGGGTACAAATTTCACAGAAACAGCAGTTCGACAAATCCCCCTTGATTCATTTGCCCATTAACTAATTATTCTTATACACAGCCAAATATTGATTTGGTATAAGAAGCTCCAGTGTTTGAAGAGCTCCAAAATGAATTTGAGAGGAGACGTGTGTGTTCAGCAGGGTGACCCAATCCGCCAAGGTACTGCATGTAAATAAAAAATATATGAAGATGGATGGATTTTATCAAGATAACACAAAAAAGTAAATAAATGACAGTGGCATTATACAGAAGTCGGGGTGGTGGGCAGACAGCATCATTAATTACATTTTGGAAAATATCATAGTAGGAGACACAAGGCAACAGTATATACACATATTTTTGTTCTGTTCATGGTATAGTAACTAATTAATTTGTCCCTTTTCTGGAGGCCTACGTATATCCTAGACACTTCTTTTCAGATGTTGTTACTTGACAGACTCACTTTTCATCAGTACATGCTAGTTTGATGGCTGGGTGGATGCATATGTATGAACAACTTGGAGATCACAAGGTTCGCCTTGAAAACGTTAGAGTAAAAAAAATGACAAAAACGTGACCGACAACCTGGATAAGCATCACTTCTCAAAGCAATTGCTGCGACGTCCCTTTTTTTCCTATAGGAATTATCCTTCTTCTTCGCAAGGAATCACTTTTTTAAGACCCTGAACCAAAGTTCAAATCAGGCCTGGTGAAACATTTTATATTTTAAAGTTGTCGTACATAAGTACAAAAAAAATTGGTCTGTAGCGTTCCATGCAGAGGTTTAACGGAGCCCTAACCCAGTACGCTTAACTTAGGGCTACGGAAATTGGGAGGCACGTGTAGCATCCTCAGACGTACCAAAAAGTCCAAAATGTACAGGAGTGACCTATAAGTATTTAATTGCCCATTTTGGGGGCTATACTGGGGTCGTACTTTTGCGCCGTTGTGTCACAGATTTCATACGATGGACTTCAAACTCGGGCTGTGCAATCTCAACACCTAGGACAAAAAGGGGAAAAAAATCTTGAGTTTTCGACATACTATATGACAGGGGCGGGGCATCGAATTTTGCTTTTCAAACTTCTTTCTTGATGAAGCATTCTCGGTGGTACGTTTCACGTTGATCAGGGGTGTCCGGCACTGGTCCTCGAGAGCCCCTGTCCAGTGTGTTTTAGATGTCTCCCTTCTCCAACACACCAGATAAAAATTATCATCTCACCTGATAATTGCGCTTTAGCATTCACTTCATGCTTTGAAGGCAGCCACAGCTGTCAGTGAAACACTCCTTTTTGGTCTTTCATTGTTTCATTGCCAGTTTACACGCAATGGGTGTCAATTTCTGTACGGGAGAATCTGTGTAGATGAAAATGCAGGCGCATAAAAGATATGTATAGCCCAATATGCACCAGCATTTGGCTAACACTCTGCTTTGTAACTTTACATACACACATACGGTTCTTACATTTCTAGTAGGGTCAAATGTTTGGTCATTGCTGCCCATTTCATTATAGCCAGCGGGTGCTTTAATTGAGCCCGTTTCATTATGCCACCAAAAAAGCGAAACATCCAGTAACACAACACATTCCAGATAGGCAAGTAGAGCAAATGCCATAATTAGAGTAGACACTCGTGTTGGGCTGGTAGGCACACATATCACACACTGTTACATTTCATGCCTCTCTTTGGTAGGAATCCTGCCCCTTTACATTTAACCGGATAAGGGGAAGATCAGTGATTTCCCTAACAGAGAGTCTCCATTTCATTTAGCCACAAGGCAGTTACAGACCACGGTACAGACCATTGCACTATCCATTTGCACCACCTCCTCAGGGAAAATGGTGACTCTTCCTGTTTGCGTACAAGTGCAAAAAGGACAGTATTCCTCACAGGTTAAATGTACTTGTGAATGACCACCATTATAAATCCCTTTTTGGGAATAGTGCATTGCCATATAGCCACTGAAAGACTGTCCTCTGCCTGAGGGTTCTTTGTGTTCCCAAGAAATAGTGAATTGAATTGTAGCACTCGATGAATGACGCATTTGTCTCACACTTATACGTTAAACTGCAGATATAGTAGATGCCTAAATCAATACATTTGATCCCCAAGATCATCTCACATAAACCCTGAAAACAACTGTGATGGGATTGAAGTGCCTATCTTTTGATCGTCTATCATTTCTAATCGATAACTTTCCAAAGTGCTGTTACTGACCGTATTATCCACTTTCAAATCAAAGTTTGCAGACGAACATGCTGCAATGTCCCCTCTCTCCATCGTATAGCCATCAGAAACAGTAGTGACTCAAGACACGTTGAAGATGAGATGTCTAGCTTTTTTTGTTAGGCAGGATGGGGTTGTCTCCACTTGTCAACAGAGAAGTGCCCGCCATCATTTTATTACACGGGATACAATATGATGGGAAGAATATTGGGATGTTTTCCCTAAGTGACTGGGTGCTATTTAGAGGTGGATGTTTATGTACGCCATTGGCCTTGCCCAGAGGAGAAGATGGGACACATACTTCATCTTCAAAAACAAGGGGCGTCAGGACAACGGTTTCCATAGAGCCGTAGATTCCCACTTTCTTGCAGCACTGTCTCCAGTTTCTTCACACATGAGGAGGGAAAAAAATCTGGTGACTGACAACCTGTCTTCTTCTGATTATCAGAGTATGAATAATTCATGGGCACACTAGTTCCCTGAAGCCTTGGCACAAGCATATTCAGCTATTTTAAAATCTCACATTGTCAAGTGGTGATGGTGACAAAAAAAACTAAGATTATACATGGAAGATGCTCAGTTTTGGATGAGATCCCCTTCTTGGATGTTGCAATACTCTATCTGATTATGTGTCTGGCCCATTCAAGGAACACATACAGCCTACCATTAGTACAGTGGATCAACGCTGCCTCTTTTCTTTTTTCACAGCTGATTCAATGCAACTGACCATCACTTGGTTATCACCCATTACACTAAAGCCCATCTACTACATCATGTCAGGCTGGCTGTTATTTCCCTTTATGCACTGGAGAATAAAAGGTGCAATGTAGGATTCTATTGCAGACTTAGAAGCAGATATGCCCAAATCTATGTCAACACAATGACCATGTGCTTAATGTAGCTCTGAGAACAAACCTTGATCTGCATCGCCGAGTTTAGAAATTACAACAATCATTGCTGTTGACATGACATTGCTGATTTAATAAGGAGTGATATTGAAAGGACTCTTAGATTCATCTAAAGGAAAAGATGCCAATGGAAAGAACAGCACAGCCGAGTCATCAGTCACGGTCATCATGTAACCTTGCCCCCAGGAGCATGCTTGGGTGATGCTCATATAAAATAATGCTCTAACTCAGCATTCAGGCTTAATTTAAAGGGCAAATGCCCTATTATGAAAGTAAACGACATAGATGAACAGGCTATGAATTAATGATTTTACTAGATGGTTACTGAGGGATGTTTTTATGCCAGATATTTTTCTCATAGTGCTCCACTATTGTGGATCCCATTTGTTCCATAGACAGTCTGGGAGAATGTTCCTCATGTGTTACTGAAATTCAATTCAAGATCATCAACATCAAATCACATTTGAGTTACATAGCACTTTTCATACATGAGAAATGCAACACAAAGTGCTTCACAGAGATAAAAAAAAAGGCTATAATAATGGCAAAAAATGTATAAAAACCCACCCCTCCCACTCCCTAGAACCCCTCCGGTTTGCTTATCCCAGAACCGCTCCACTGATGATGCCGTCAACACGGGCATCCATACAGCTCTAACACACGAAGAAAAAGAGAACACTTATGTTAGAATGTGGCTTATTGATTAAAGCTCAGCATCCAACATGGTCATCCAAAGCAGGCTGGCTGAGAAGCTGCTTACCATCTGGCTAACTCCTCTCTTCTCCAACTGGATGCTGTATTTCTTCACAGACAGTCCCCAGAAAGCCAGAGTTGGCCTCCGGACATCCGGCACAAGGACCGGGCTCACTGTGATCCCCCAGGGCGGTGTACTCAGCCCACTCTTGCGCAACACCTCCGCAATCTGCAATACTTGAATAGTCAAATACCTTCATCTATGCACATTATATACACCACTACTTTACTATTACTACTGCTGAACTGAAATAAGCAGGTCTTTCTTTGAAATTGTCATAGTTTTTAAATTGTACTTACGCACATTGCCTAGCCCCCCCTTTTGTTCAGCATTTAGGTTTCATGATTTCAAATTGATCTTGTTTTAATCTTTTATATTCTTTGTTTCAGTGGAGGGACACTGGCAAAATAAGAATGTCATTGCTCAATTCCGGGACAAAACATGTACAATGATGGCATTATGATGCTGTCTGACAAATATATACATTTGCCTTAACAATGAAATACCTGTTGATGGGTTTTCAGAATCCGTTCATAGTTCCCCCATTAGCAAAACAATATATTCTATCCTCAGTTTAGATCATTTCATGTTCAAGTAGGCCTGTTACACAACTTTGCTGTAACTTGAAGTCTTTCATGCAGCGATCAAAGTGGTCAATATGCAAATGGAAACTTTATCAGAGGAGCTGCACTGTCGGCAACATTCACATTTCCCCCCGCTGGCATCAATCATGCTTATGTCCCATAATGCAATCAAACGCTTAATGGCAAACACAGCCCGGCGGCACGATGCTGATGCATAGCATTTTTCTTCCTGACATAAGTGGGCACGCAAATCGGTGAGTTAGGATAACCAAGGAATTAAAGATAGCGTGGCCCAATATCGATCACTTTCACAGTTGGAATGCCATGATGGGAAACCTGCCTGCTAGTTTGACAAGTGTCCTTGCCAGCCCCATTCTCCCTGCAATGCTTTGTTTCTCTTTTCCTCACTGGGGCACAGAACCTTAGAGGGATGCTCAAGTGACAGGCGTCCCAGTGGACACAGAGAGCACAGACAAAGACAAAAATAGAAAGATGCCAGAATCTGCATCTTTACTTTAGCTTTGTGACCAGCATTGTTTACAATTGGATTTGGTTTGCCAGGGTACGGTTTGGAACACTAAAACCTGATGTGACTTGTCTGGCATGAAATTGTGCCTACGCACCTGCAATGATCACGACGCTTTACGCAATGATCGGGATTGTTATCCAGCTTCCTGCAGACCTTGCTGATTATCTTATCATTTGAGTGAGGTGTGTTGCAGCATGGTGAGATAGAAAACATCCAGGTGTAAAAATCCTCTCTTGAGTAATTAAGAAAATATGTACAGTAAAAAAAAGTTATTTGGGCACATTTTACACATGATGGAAGGCTTAGTTTGCCGTTACACTAAGGCAGAATCTTGTTCCTATTTTACCAACTAAACAAATAAACGAAGAAAATCAAAGTATGTCAAAACAAAAGTAACGTGATTCCCCAAAAAGTAATTCTAAAGGAAAGTAGCAAGATGCAGAGTGGCCAGATGAGCAGCTGTGCAGCACACCATAGAAGAAGAAATAATCGTTATTCAGAACACAAAAGCTGTTGAATATGCCACATTAATGCAAAGCAGTTTTGCGTGAAATTGCAAAACGTACATATTTTTCGTTCCTTTTCTTTTTTAGCTTGGCTAAGTTCAATAACAAATTGAGTGAACAAGAGATGCTGTGCTCTTGTTTAACTTTTCCACTCATGCTCAACTTTGCTTATCGCAGCGGGGCCGACAAAATCTTACATGACACTCAAACATGTGCAGGTCTGTATTTGGTGTCTTAAATCTGTGTGATTGAAGGGTAGAAACCATCTCTTGACACGGTACAAAAATACGCCCGGGCCAATCTGTGAGGAAGGGGTTTTGGGAAAGGGCTGTCAGCAAATATTTATTTCAGCAAAAGAGGCCCAAATATGTGCTTAACGCTTCAGCGGTTGACAATGTCAGGGCAGTTCTTCACAGTGGTTACAATTATATGGACAGCCACTGTAGCCTTGTTTTAAATCCAACCACATTTCGATGATAACGTTGAGATAATTGGCGATCATTTCCTTTTGTCGCTTAAGACATTTTCTTCAACGTGGTCAATCATTTTACAAAAATAATTCTAAGAAAAAATGAAAAAGGGTAGTTTATATGTGTGTATTGTATCTTAGTTGAGTGTGCAGGTGTACAGTACCAAATGAAGTGCCCCTGAACTTTTGCCGAAGTTTATTTTACTGTGTGCGATGAGGCCTTTCATGCATGCACTCAAAGGAGCGGACATGGCAGAGGTGCACACGGAGTTGTTATTGATTTGACAGACTCCAGCCCACAGCTTGCGTTTGAAGTCTCTCCATACTTCTGTCATAATGCGTTGTCTCTCGGCTTCTATAATGGGCCTTTAACTGACAAAAGTCATCTTTCACTTGTCGTAAACAACAACACACCTGTTTCACACTTGAGGTTGCAGACGTCAGATTGAAGAATGGCACAAGGGCGGTTTTTGAAGTTTCTCCTTTCCATAATTTTTCTCTTCATTTTATCTATTGTTACCCCCCCCCCCCCCCCGAACATTCTCTATCCGTCATCTTCCACTTAGCCTTATCCCACCAGGCCTCTTGTCCCTGCACTGCACTCTCACAATGCATTTGGCCAGCTCTTATGAAACTCTTTTTCCCCGAGCTAGGCTCATTCTTCTGTATCCTGCCCTAAATTTTACCTTCCATTAAAAACACAGATCCCCAAGGTTTATGATTAAATGTTTCAGAGCTTCTCTCGCTTTATGCGCTTTGTCATGAAAATTGGATATAAATATATTTATGACCTACTAGTAAAAATATAAGTATAAAGGGGATTTGACATTTAAGATGAGGCCGACTGGTCTGAATTACACTAATGTCAAAAGATATATGAAGGATACTTGCAACATGCTTAGAAGGTAAGACAAGCTCAGTATATAACATTGAGTTTTAACGCCTTCATGATCCTTGTAAAAGAAAGATGGAAACTGCCAGTGGGCGATGGTAGAATATGCAACGAGCAGGTTGCATGCCTGCACAAAGGGAGGTGGACACTGTGTCTATGAAGTATGAAAAAAGACCCAACACTGTTAGCACTGACTGTCTGCATGTGCGAGATGCGATGTGACAGTTGAGCAGAGCTGTGAGGGCAGAGATGATTTCACAAATGGTAGCCCAAGGGACCATTGGTTTTCATGGGGGGGGGGGGGGGGGGGGGTGGTCAGGGGGTCGGGTGGGCGATATGGAGCAAACTGGGGAGGAATGGATTGAGAGGGTCGAGAGGCTAAACAATCTGCAATGTGACCGGGATTTTCCCTTAGCCCTCTCTGCTCTTTTTTGTTTTTCTGGTTTAAATCACAGTTATAGTTATGGTCGTTTTACACTTTTGGGGCTTTGTTCCTCAGATGAGACACAGCTGTGGAAATCGCTTTATACTATAAATGTTTTACATGAGGCTATTGTTGCAGACGGCAATGTCCAACAGAGATTGTAAGGTCACTTCTGCTGGTTGCTTCAAACTTTTTTCCCAATCAATGCTTCTGACTCTAAGTTGACACTAATGTTGTATAAATACTTTAAACATGCCGGCGGGAAATCAAATTAAATTACGGCCACACAAACATCATCGTGTCCGAAACTAGGTCTGTCAGTCCGTCACCGACGGATGCCCATTTGGCTGGAGAATGATGTGAAATTTCGAAAAATGATGGATTGAATACAGATGCAAGTGTTTTTTTCGTCCGTCACTGGAATCGTCACTAACCGGGTCAGTACTGACGTTCCTTCAAAGTCCTTCACGGTTGGATTCCCTTTTTGCTGACGACTGATGGAAACACTCGCTGCGTGTCTCGCATGTGTTTGTTCACGGTGGTGAATACACCGGGATTGCTTTGAGCGGGACAAAAATCGCTAGGCATAAGCCAGGTATATCAATCCATTTGTCTCTTATTTATTTCCATTGTATTTATATTGCTATTTATTTATAGGTGATTATTGAATGTTTAGAGACGAAGTCAATACAAACATATTTTTTTCAAGAATATGTTCTCTGCAGGCCCACTAGTTGAAACAAGCCAATATGATTAATGTGAAATATGAGTTAAGCTGCAAAATCCACCTGTTTTTTAGCCATCTCCGGGGGCGGCCATTTTGTCACTTTTGTCGACTTATATAACGACCAATCACAGCTCACCTGTTTTCTGAAGCTGAGCTATGATTGGTCGTTATCTGAGCCCCGAGTGTGTGTGATGTCATTTTCAGTCGACAGAATTGACCAAATGGCCGCCCCCAGAGATGGCTAAAAACGAGTGGGTTTTGTTCCTTAACTCATATTCCACAAACGCAATATTAATCAGAATGCTGTGTTTCAACTAGTAGGCCTGCTTAGAACATATTCTTAAAAAATATATTTTGGGTTGACTTTCGCTTTAAGTATCCATGCAGAATATGGTTAAAGTTGTGTGACCGATATGGAACAATAGCTGCTGTCTCTTGGGGGCTACTACCCGCTAGTCAGCAACAGCTAGCTAGGAGCCGTATACGGGGGAGAACCAATCTCGACACATTGTCATTGCAGTGTCGAAAGCAGCGCGATTTGTTGTTGATATGGGCCAATGTAAGCCCTGTCTCAGGGCCCCGGGCAATTGCCTGCCCTGCTGTGGCTGTGCATCAACCAAAACTGAGCATTTTTATCTAATAATATAATGAAAGACGTTTAGTTACACCTCTTATATTGGATCTCTTTAGATTGCGCAGATGTACCTATTGTTGTGGTTAGTGTAATGGGAAAACATTTAAAGATGGGCATAAACCATATTGCAGATGACGTTAAGTATCAGTCTATCATTACAGTTCTGTCACGTCTCGGCCATGCACACATACTGTACTACAATCACACTTGAGTCCCTGCTTTCAGCCAAGGCTAAATTAATCTGGGATGTCATATAGCGTGAAGATGACAGCATGCATACACATAAAACTGACTGTATGTGTCAGCGGTGCTGCGTGTGCGCGAAGCAAGAGGGAGGGAATCAGAAAAACCATTTAACATTTTAAATACTCGCACCGATCTCTCACTCAAGCAAGCCCCATTAATTAAAAGGATATGGCCCGGTGAAGCTCAAATGAAATCTCCCTCTCATTCATTGTAGGATACGTCTTTTAGAATTAGTTTTAGCCTGGCCGTGCAAAAAAAAGAGTTTATAATCTAGGGTGCAGACTTTATCATAATTGGATAAGGGTGATTTATGACAGGTAGAGAGTGGATGATGAGGCAGAGCCTTTCCCCCTTCGCACTTTCTCTCATTCATTCTTGCAGCCTATACACAGAAGGAGTTCTTAATGAGTCTGATTGACGTTCTCATCTCATTGGGAGATTTGTTTTTATGCATGACCGGATGGGTTAATTTGTACTTAATTTGGCAAGACGGGGCTGAATAGAGAGGTTGTTGTTGTTGTGTTTTTTTTTAAATGACTGCGCAGACAGAGACAGACTTCATCTTAATGACAACACAGCTTGTCCTATTTTTGTTGTCTCTTGTTAACTGTACATTCAAGTAGACTATACAGCTGTAACTAACTATACTGTGCTTCACAATCAGGACACATATTAATTTTTCAACTAAAATTTAACAGGTACACCAGATTCCTCAACCATTCCAGAAACCAAACATTGCCGCTTGATGGAAGACTCTTAATTGCCCATAGGTGCGAATGTCGATTTTTTATTTTCATTTTTTTTGCATGGTTGCTGTGATCGGAGAGAAATCCAGGCTATATTCCACCCCTGAATACTTTTGGATCCCAAACAAAAAATGCATTATTGGATTATTATTGGAGGCCGTGAGCTTTTGAACTGTGGAGGACAATCCAGAAATGTGGAAAATATACTCATGCAAGGTAAAACCTACTACTATTATCAGAGGAGGGCATACTGACGGAAAGTTGGTCAATCTGTCACTGACGAACTTGTATAGAGACTATACAAATATTTGCCCACTACTACTACTGTTAGTGCAGCAGTAACAATACTGTAAATACTTTAACCAATATATTGATAAAAGTTTTGTTCATTTTCCCACTCCTTTTCATCTAGCTTCCTCTTGATTTGCTTTCATCCCCTCCCCCCTTGGCTTGTGGTGTCTTTTCATGACATGTCAACCCACTACCTGCAAGTGCCGGCCAAGCGCGTCCCTCCGATTTGTCAGCAATGTCGAGTGCTGTCATTGCAGAAATCGTTGCCTCTCTCCTCCCTCGACCTTATTCGGTGCTCTACACGCCTCGCCCCGTGCGCCGCACACTGCATATGCGCATCCTGTGCGCAAATGCGTCCCCTCGTGTGCGAATGTACCCAGCATGAAGGATGAATGTTCTGCGTTTACGGGGGGGATGTCCTTGACCCCACCTCTCGTCCAAAGTCCGCCTGCATTGGATCCAGCTCACCCTAAGCAGTAAGGGCTATAGCTCCATCACGTGTTGCTCAAAAAATGTTTTCATTCGGACGAACACTATTGTGGTGGACAGGGTTGTTTTTCTTTACCTCAAGTGGTGGAGAAAAAATATTACAAAGTTATTACCCTGTTTCATTACCCAGCGTGACCCTATTACTACTCCTTTGCACTTATGAATCATAGCTAAAGTTTTTGTTTTTGCAAAACATTTCTATTTTGTGCCCTTGAACTTTTTTGGTGTGTTCGGCCACGCATGGGTAAGCATGTGCATATGCATGTTCCGATGCATTTCCATTTCTCTTTTTATCCATGTGTCATTGGTTTCCTGTGCTGTGGCTTTGCTGTTGGATGTTTGCTCGGGGGCGTGCGACCATTTCAGGTAAAATGACAGTCCTTTCCCTCCGCCTTCCTCCCTAGAGGAAAATCCTTGGGGAGGTCTTGTTGTTGGAGCAAAACTTTCCTGCGTGCCTTCAGAGCGGAAAGTAAAGGAGGTTGCTTGCCACTCTGCTGTGGAACATGCATCGGGGAGTTGAAGCTGGAGATAGACAGAGCACAGCAAGAGAGAACAGCGGAGGCTTTAAAAATACCTCTGCATGGGAGCTTTTAACTTGTTCACTGCTGTAGTAGCAGCCCATCTTGGGGATTAAAGGGAACATTATTAATTCATACAAACCAATGGAATAAATTGTAACACTTGTGTAGCTTATATATTACATTCATCTCCGTCCGCCATACAATGGTATAATTGTATAGATTCAATTCAAAGCACTTTAAACTTGCACAAATCTTCTTGGTAAGTGTGCTGCATTCAGAACGTTTTATTGCAGATGTAAAATAAGTGAAAATAAGTGGAGCGATTATGATAATGATGCTCTCACTTTGTGAGAGGACGTCAAGCTAATGACAAGAACAAGACACAAGTTGCTGATGAAATGACAATTACCAACTGCTGCCACCAAGTCGCTCATTAAGATTTGGGCAATGCTCGGAGCAAGACTAGTTTCACTTCAGCATTGTGTTGCCACACTATTTCTAATAGCTGTGCCCCACAGCAAAGCAGTCAATGGCTCAAATTCTTTCATATTATATGAATGTGGTTGCAATTTGCGTCGCTATTTTTAGCAGCGATGTGAACTGAAACACATACAGCTCTATTTTTATGCCCAGTGCAAATCTGACAGGGTGTAAAATCTGCCCAGGTGTGTGTTGGACTACGTGTTGGTATTTTCACAGACACATACAAGCAGGGTCCGAGTGGCGTTTTTACCAAAAACCTTTTTTGTGCTGTTGTGGGTGTGAACACAGCCAACTTAATTCACCGCCAATCGAAGCGGTTCCTCTCATTCCCTTTAAATATGCCCATGCGAGAGGTGTGCTGAAAGTGCTTGACATAGCGGAAAATCAAACTGATTGGTCAAACGATGCATGTAAAGAAGTAGGCAAATGACGGCACACCGCCATCTCATCATACCCAATGTTTAAAGACATTACAGGATTGATTACCCATTTTGTGGTCCCAATAGTAAACACACATATTGTATTTATTTAAATTGAGCCTACAGTTGTGTCATTTTATTTCAGTATCAAATCAGAGCATTAGCTTCCGGCTTCCGCATGTATCTTTATTATAAACAAGTTTTACCCAACACGTCGCGGCAAATAAATGGCCAATAATCACAGTGTAAACATTAAATTATGTGAGTTTAGTCATTTGTAGTCTTCTATAAAAATGATATTCAAAACCTGTCATTGTTTTCCATTATATTCCTACTGGCATAATTAGCATAAAATGGTAATACTGCAAGGTTAAATGTGACACACCCTCAAGTAATTACAGTGTCAAGCGATGGACTGGATTATAAATGCGATGAATTGATTATGCAAAAATGTTATTGGGGAAACAGTAAGATGCGGTTGAAAATGGCACATAACTTAGATTTGCAATATTGCCAACAGGATGCAAATGCTGATGTTTGGATTAAAAACAAACAATGTTATCATTTCTGCGGTAGTCAACAAACTACTCGCTGCAAAATCTCACAGTGGAATCACTCACGCAGGAGCCTTAAAATGATACATTTGCAAAAACAAAAGCAAAAAAAAAGTTTTTCTTTTTCAGCTGGTGCAAATTAGACTTAAAACCTATTGAATATTTAACCAAGTGATGAACTACACTATCCCAACAAGTATACCTCCGGGCAATGTTGAAAAAAAATAGCTCTCATTAGTAAAACTGAAATGAATAATAACATAATATGAATTTCTAAAGCATGCAAGGCTGCCCTGGGTGCAAAAGTCAAAGTCTATGACAAGAAGAAAATAAAGAAAAGAATCATGCAAAAGAGTCTGCTTCCATTCATTTTCATTCATCCATTTTCTATACCACTCATCCTGTTCAGGGTTACGAGAGTTGGAGCCTATCCCAGCTGACTTCAGGCGAAAGGATAACTACACCCCAAACTGGTCGCCAGCCAGTCGCAGGGCACCTAAGGGATGGAAAAACATTCAACCTCACATTCACACACACCATCAGTGACTCCATAACAATTTATAGAAAGACGGTTTTACCGTAATTTTTTTTCACCAGCTGCTGCAATTCCTTTGAAATCATCTTGAATCTACTTCCCATTAAACTCCTGTATTTTCATTTGGGATGTAAAGGTCCTCAGCAAAATGAATATGTTTCAGACATTCCAAAAACCCTTAACAGGTTGTTTTGACTTTACAATGCTTCTCAAGGCCATTTTAATTTAAAAGTATTGATGACTAAATGGTGATTAGCTGATTTTGTAGATTGTTATTTGAGTCAGCTGTGGGAAATGTTGGGAAATTGATTTCCTTGTTGGTGGTCTTTCGGACCTTCCAAACAGTGTGCTTATCTTTGTGCAGCATCATCATGGGAATTAAAACACTGGAGGGAAAAAAAAAGACAAAACAGAAAAGCAATATTCCTAGAATGGAAACCACCCAAACCTTCTGACGCCTCTCCTGATGTGATATATTAATTAAGTATATTAATTAAGTGACATTAAGTAATTAAGATACATCATTATAGATATATTTTTAAATGCTTTTCTTTCTACGTTTGCTTTAGTGGGGCACCGTTTTTTTCCATCAAACGCCGCTCTTGACACGCTCTCATAGTCTAATGAATTCTGTAGAGCATGAATCGATTTGGGATTAGACCTTCATTATTGAAATCTTCTCTTTCTCATTCTTTTCCTGGCATTTGTAAATTTGTCTTTCTTCACTGACACACTCATGCTGTACTTGATGATTCTGTGGCCTCTCAAGCAAAACAATAAATCAGCTTTTTTTGCGTATACTCCTATACCACATGATCTGCTCGCAATACCCTGGTTGTAAGAACAGAATGCAGTGCCATAAAGTGGAAGCATGTGTTGTTATTACAGCCACACACTTTGCAAACCGATGTGATTTATGGAGCGCCGCCATCGTTTGTCCAATTCGTATGTATATCTGCCCGCAAAATTACAAGCAGCAGCATTTTCTCTCGTACCGCGGGCACGACACGTGGGCTCATCTACATAATTTATTTACTTTCCGACACATTTTAAATAGAAAACATCAAAGCGCAAAGTAACCTTGGTGAATCATTCAAGCGTAGTTATAGTGCTGTCACAAAAACACGGTGGGAATTTGCTAATTTATCACCTTTTCTCACACCTCCGCATAAGTCGCTGTTAGAGTGCAATGTTTTTATTAACAATATCAATGTGAAATATGGTAAGCATGAAAATGTAATGGCCGGGAAGGGTTTTCCTCAATAATGAATACAGCATGATTCTATCTGATAACCCAGTCGCCTGCGTTTCAATGTGACTTTCTCGTCGTTTGTCCTCACTGCATCACGTCAATGCTATCAATATCCCCTCTGCTCAGTATTCCATCAACAGTATCTGCTGGATAATGTGTGACCCTCAACGTTTGGTAGCGAATGAGAAAGGACCCTGCCTCCCACTTGTAGATGACCAGACAGAGAATATAAAATGAATATTTCATTGAGCGTCAACGTCTGTCAGTCAAATTTATGTCGACGTCCTGCCAATAAATGATTGAAAAGCAGATGGAATATGATGTCCTCGGGTGCCGTGTGAAGCAGCTGGTATAAAGCATGTTGATACAAGCTCTCTTTTTATAGAATCAGTGGTTCATGCCTTTAATCTAGAAGGGCAGTCAACTGTAGCGTAGTGTGCTCAAAGAAAATGAAAAGTCATGTTAAGTAACAGTTTCATGATATCGCAAGAAAATATCTTGGTGGAAGTTAGGCCAAACATCCGTGGACTGACTCTAAATTTCAGTCGCCCTTTCACTCACTTTGACTTAAGACCAATTGATGACAGTAGACTTTCTACATTCAGAGACTCCAGATGCTTTTTAAGCTCCAAACAGAGGAGATGAAGGGTGAATTTCGGTTTGACTTCATTGTAGTTACTTGAGATTAAATGTTTGGACATTTTGGGGATTTTTTTACTCAATGTCCTTATTTCATGGATCCTTATATATGATCATCTGCACATCTAAAAGATGTATCTTTCACCGATGAATGTTCACAGATAAATGTTTTCCACAGCTGAAAAATTACAAATGCTGCATCAAACTGTATGTCCAAATTAGCGTGATATTTTATGAGAAATCTATTCATGTCTGTTATAATATATATATATATATATATATATATATGTATATATATATATGTGTATATATATATATATATATATATGTATATATATATATATATATATATATATATATATATATATATATATATATATATATATATATATATATATATATATATATATATATATATATACACATAAATCTCATGTTTTTTGTTGAAAGTGATTAGATTGTAAGCCTGAACTGTAGACGCAAGTTAGAGAGGGTTTCTAATATCGAGACTTTGCATGTGAAGCTAATATTAGCATTTGGAGGAATTGGCACAACATCCTGTGATCAGCTGATTAACATAGTGATGAAAAGCTTCAAAGGGAAGCGTGTTCTTCTTCTGGGGTTGAGCTCTGAGTTATAGGTTATGAGCGGCAGTCTCTACCGTCTCTGCGGGCCTGTTCTGCTCGGCAGTCAGAATATGGGACAATCCACTGTTGATTATAACAAAGTGAGGAGGGGGGGGGGGGTGTGTGGAAACAATGCATATTTCCTTCTGGCTGGAAAATGGCAAGGTTTTGACAGAGCTCATTATCTTCTCTGGAGGTGTTTGGGCTGTTTAAAAAACAGCCACGAGAAAGAGGGCAGTCAATAAAGAAAAGAGTTGGAGAAAGGGCATTCAATAAGAGATTGTGATGAGATGAGCATCATACTGTGTTCAACTCTCTCCTAATTAGTTCTCAGGAAGTCTCATTTCCTTTCCATCGCCCTGAAACAATTTACGTTCCTTACCAGGAATGAATCAGGATGAGCATGGTCATCTGAAATTTGCTGACATCCCACTTCTCGAGGCACTTGAAGGGGTCAAGGTATTACGCCAAGTGGTGTCATGGAGACACTTTTATTGCAACGCTCACTCCCCTTACGTTAATATTTGTCACCATGCATGCAGAGTGGAGAATGTGGGAATAGCCAACTCATAAGAGCAAACCTAGATTAGGATGCTGACACTGTCTTTTTTTCTTCTGTTGTGTGGGGAACGATGCCAGGCACGCCTCCCTGTCTCTCTTTTGGACACTGCTGCTCAGCACTGCAGCACTGTAGCAGATTTCTCCCTTTAATGTGCGTAGAATGGAAAACGATGCAAGACAGGAGAGCGGCGCTGGAAATGAGAATACAAAGAATTCTATCTGTCAAAGTAGCGGCAACACGCTGCCTTTATATCGCGATAACAAGCACACACGAGTGGACCATACAGCCGCATGGACAATCCCTACAAATATCTGGCATCCGTTATTGTGGCACAGTGCTGAATTTTGGTGGCATGTTGCCAGTGATCAACTCTTTTCTGTGTGTGCGTGCGAGAGAGAGAGAGCGAATGAGAGCGAGATCCTTCATCACACATCTACAATGCAGTAGGATGACAGACCGTAACTTTCCCATTCAGTCCTACACTCAAAAGTGGAGAAATAGTTATAAAGGGATTTCTATTTTTTACGGGATTCATAACAGGATTCAAAAGAGAGCTTGAAACGGTCTGAAATAATTAATAATGAACAATCCATGGCAACCTCTAAACCTATAACGCCTGCTCAGAGCACGTCTAAGCGCCGGCGCAGGAACGGATCTAACGTTACATATTGCATTCATAAATATGTGAACAGCGGGCATCAAACCCTCTGAATCATTGTTACATTATCCCACGGGGCCGGTGCAAGGATTGCAATGTGTGGTCTCACCGTAGTGCATGTGCCTCAAAATGCTTCAAACTTAGGTTGCTGCATTCTATTAGTTCACCACTAGATGGCACTAAATTCTACACGATGTAGAATTCACACAAAGCTTAGTTAAAAGTGAATCCAACAAATATTTACATAGATTTAACGCAGGGGTGTCCAGTTCTCGAGAGGCTCTATCCAGCATGTTTTAGACGTCTCCCTCCTCCAACACACCTGATTCAAATGATCAGGATCATTATCAGGCTTCTGCAGAAGCCTGATAATGAGTGTTGGAGGAGGGCAACATCTAAAATATGCAGGCTTGCGAGTTGCTCACCCCTGATCTAATGGTTCCAAATCACCCCCCATGTTACATAAATTAACAGAAAGGAAGTACAGTGATGTCAGGGTTGATGTAGATGGCCACCAGCAAGGGTGGGTGTCGGTCAAGGAGAAGGAAGTGTCTGGCCACCAGTCAATCATTTCACAGGCTCACCAATTGCTCCAGGGCAGAGGTCAGAAGTGGAATTGCTCAGTGTGTGCGTGTGTCTGTGTGCGTGTATATTTTTGCGCATGCGTGCGCGTGCTTGTGTTGTGTGTGCCTGCGAGTATAAATTTACATTAGCTGTAATGTGAAGTCATGGGATTACACACACAGATCTGACATGGACCTATTTCTAGGCTTTCCTCCTTTGATGTCAAGTGAAAGACCACTGCCTCGCCCTTGAGCAATGGCCCCATTTTTTTTAATCAGGGTTCTCTTTTGCTATTAATTAAAATATGAGGCTACATTTAAATCAGAAGCATACATGAATTAGGTCTTGAAAACAGAAATAAATGTGCTTATGTTTTAATGATGCTAAAAGGTACGCCACTGTTATAAATTAAGCTCCATTGTGTCTCTATGAATGCTATCAATCAGTACAATGTTGTTCTGCTTGACCAACGCTTGTTTCCACTGATTAAGGGGAAATCAACCAAAACATTTCTTTACAAGAATATGTTCTATGCAGGCCCACTAATCTAAACACGGCATTCTGATTAATATTGCATTTGTGGAATATCTGTTAAGCAATAAAATTCACCCATTTTTGTCCATCTCGAGGGGCGGCCATTTTGTCACTTGCTGTCGACTGAAAATGACATCACAGTTACTAAGGGTTCAGTAACAAACAATCGATTGGACGTTACCTTACTTGTTCTCCCTGTGCTTGCGTGGATGGTCTCCGGATACTCCTCCACTTACTTGCACATTTCAAAAACATGTTAGGTAAGTTGTCCAAAAGTATGAATGTGAGTGTGATTGGTTGTTTGTCTACCGTATGTGCCCTGTCATTGGAAACCAGGCCATGGCTGTATAATATTATCATTAGTACTAGTAGTAATAGTATAGTATAGGCCTACCTCTAAATTTAACTAGAAATGTATTATTATTTATTATGTTATCATTGAAAAAAATCATCTTCCCTCTGTGCATAGCAACTGTTTGTCACCCTATAAGGCCACACATGCTGTCAAAAATATAATTGGATCAATGCTGCCATCTACTGTTTTACTGCACTTACGTTTATGCCTTAGTTTTGTCTGTAAAATACGCTGCATGAAACAAATTTACTCAGAAGCACTGTAGTCCATATCTGAAATGAAATTCAAATTCACCACAGAATTGTGCTGTTAATGCATCAGCGAGTTGTACCGGCTTCTGTTAATGTACATAATGTACAGATCAACAACATATTGCAGTAGTTTTCATGAGTGTGTTGTGCTTTTTAAGCATTTTTAACAGATTCTTCTGCACCCACGCAGTTTCAATATTTTAAGAGAAATTATCATATCAAATGCAGTGTTAGTAAGTTTTCCCTGAACTTTCCTAACTGGGTGAATAAAGGATGCATAAAAAAAAAAAAAAATCAGCAGCAGCAGTTTCTCAACAAGTTGTATTTAATTGCAATTTAATTACAACCGGATGGCGAAAACATCATTCAGCAAGTCAAATTTGTCGCAGAGGCTTCAAGTATATCAAATCAATAAGGCACCAGATTGCAGCCAACTTGGATAATTCATCAATTAAGTTTAAATTGTTAAAAATGGAATCCATTTACAACCACTATCTCTCTTACTTGAGCTTCATCATGCCATCAGTGCAGTCCCCGAAGCGTGAAGAAGAAAATCAATACACTTTGAAAGGATTAAAAATAATACGTTGAGAGGACACCAAAACCCATCTAATTATGGTGGAAGAAGCTAAGCCTCTCATGCCACTTGGGTGACCTCCACTATAAGTGATGCCAGGAGCATTTGGTTCCAGGCACTTGAGCCTCTGACAAAATCAGCCACCGTGTTTAAAAAGCCGGGGGGAGACTTATCTGTCCGCAACAGCCAAGAAGCCAAAATAATTGGAAATGAATATTCTAAGAGGAGCAGGAATAGTGGGCATGTAAAATGTGGTGTGTTTTATTTATTTATTTTATCGAACGCTGTAATTAAAACACAAGTATGGGACATCTTCAATATATCATGGTTCAAAAGTAGGCAACTAAATATTATAACGATGCTACTCTACTACCAGCCTAAACATCCAGACTCAACGCTGTACCAGATAGCGATTGATTTCGTGCAGCCATTTCTTTCGTGCAGAAAGAAAGTGGGTTTGGCTTTCCAGGCTAATTGTCTACTATCGAGGTGCCCTTGAGAAAGAAACAAACCCCGCAAACGAGCTCAAGAGGCGCAACCGTGCAGGGCTGTTTGCACGCCCCATTTGTTTTTTTAAATGTGGTATTTATTTGTATACGGTCATAATGTTGTCCAAAACTTCATTCGTTCATTCATTCATGCGTTTTACATAACCTACTTATTTACCGGTAATCATAAACAATTGGCAATATATTTTTAATGCGGCGTTTGTGTCAAAGATTCCAGTCGTCATCCGGACCACAGGTGGCAGTAGTGCGCACACATTCAAAAAAATAGATCCTTCTATCTTCAACCGAGAAAGATTCTGCCAAACTGCGTCATTAAATATGACGTCACGGGCCTAGTTTTGTTTTTAATCAAAGCTTTTGATAAGCTAGCGTTTGTTAGCATCTCCTGAGGACGAGACAGACTTGACACATAACAATGGGTATCGAAGACGAAGCTGACCGGACGCTTTTTATTAGGAATTTGGATTCACGAGTGACGGAGGAGCTTTTATTCGAGCTATTCTTACAGGTGATGTTTTCTTGCAAGATCTGATCGGTTGCGTGTGCTAGCTGGTAGCACCACCCCGTCGTTCGAAAGAGATCTTCGCTAACGCTAAATACCCTCGCGGTAAACGTAGTTCGCTTCCAAAGTCAGATTGAAAGTCTACGCTATGAGCAAACAAAAAGAACATGTTTAATTTAAACTACGTTAGCAAAACATGCTAGCATTGGCTATTTAGCCACGACATTAACAAAACTCTCTCAGCAGGCAGGACCTCTCATCAAAACCAAAATTCCAAAAGACGGCGATGGCAAACAGAAAACGTTTGGTTTTGCCGTGTACAAACACGAGGAGTCGGTGCCGTATGCCATGCAGCTCCTAGACGGAACGTTGCTGTTTGGTAGAACGATCCATGTGCAATTCCGATCAGGTATGTTAAGTTTGCGCAAATGCCGGTTGTTTTTCCATACGTAATTTATGCAATATTCATTACCCCACCGCAGATAATAATAAATTTCAATATGCTTTCGGGGCATTACGTAGATCAGCCAGCCAAACAGGTGAACCCAAGGTGATTTTTATGGTCATTTTTACCTGAACGCAAAGTAAATTTGAAGCTGTACTTGAACCATTTAGAATATTAACATAGTTTTGGTCTCTTTTTGACGATAACACTGAAATTTCCTCCTCAACTGTCAGAATATGTTAAAGTGCTAATGGCACTGAATTATGGACGTTTGAATACACAAAACAAGGCGGATTTTCGCCCAAATGTTTTTCCCCCCAAAAAATCTGCCTGGAAAATTAATGTTGTGTGGTGGACTGGATAACACAATCACAGCTCGAAGGCTTCCCCACTTCCTTTTCAAGTTTGACAATAATGTTAAAGAAAATGAACATTTTACACAGAAAATGAACATTTTACACAAGTTTTCTCAAGGAGAACCAAAAGGTCCAGGCGAACCAAAAGTATGCTATTTGGGTGATCCTTTGCAAGTATGCAACCATGGTCACATACTTAGGGGAAAAGGCTGCTATTCTGGAATGCTTCAACATAAAAAAATTATCATGAATTCTAATGAAAAGTAAAACTTGGGTCTATTTTTTCCCACGTCCAGATTCATTCCAAATATTACTGAAAGAGGATAAACACACATTTTCTATAAACAAACAGTTGTGCATAGATCGAGTACGAATGAGTATTTTGGTGTAAAGTCCAATTACTTTTTGTATAATCAAAACACAACCAAACAAGCACAAACTAATCATTATTTATATACAAAACTTATTAACAACACTTATAAATTGTTGGCGACATGCCAGTCATTGTAGCATTCCCTACTGGGCATAAAGCAGAGTGCCACATTACTGTACTTGCCTCACTGCACTCACTGCACTCACTGCACCTCACTTCCCCGATTGCCTGTCTACTGTGTGTCTTGTTTTTGAAATCTGTTTTGCCATATTTGAACATCGGAAAAAAAGACACTGTGTGATGTGTGCTCTTACGCACGTGTGCTCTTACACACTGCTGGCGGCTTTGAAAGTGTGGGTGACGCAAGTTACACACATTGTTTTTTGTCGTTCAGGGCAACCGAATAAGTTTTTTGTTCAGAATTTCATTGGCTGTTCAATGCGTAAATCACCAGAAAGCTTAGCAAGCTTGGTTGTGACTGGCACAGATGACGAGTCATCGATATGGAGGGGTGGTACTATTTACGCACAAATTGTTCATTGGTTGTTGTTGAACTGGTGACAAAGAAAAAAGACCTATGTTTTGATACATTGCATGCCTTAGTCATATCTAACGGTTGCAGCTGCTAATACTGTGGCTTTATGGATGTAAGGCTTGGTGTGGACTAAGTATATTACTGGAATACGTTTACTGGACCCTTGTCGACATAACGGGATCGTTTTTGATGGATTATGACATTATCTTGGACATTTATGAGGCTGAAATTGTGGGTCGTGTATTTTGTGTGTGTTTGCGAGCGTTTGACTTAAATGCTCGCTGAGCCTGCAGATCTGATTGTGTCTTATAATGTTGGGCATCATTGAAATCTCCGGAAACTCAGTTTTGTAACCATATATAACATGCCCGGGCAACGTTTTGACGTGGTGACGTAAACCCCAGATTATAACTGTCCCGCATGGACTTTTTTTTTTTCGACACCATTTCAGGCAGCACCCACAGCAACAGTCCTGGGAGCTCGAGTCCTTCCAGTGCACCTGATCCCCACGGACTGAGGTAAGGCCATCCTTGAAGTGCTTTAAGATCAAGCCGCCGCCACGGGTTCATGTCGCTTTTGTGTGCTTGATGAGCGGATAAATATATGATCATTTTGCTCTTCCAGGATGCCGCCGCAGTTCACGTCTCCTCCGTACACTCCACCAGCTCTAATGCAGAGGTCCTTTTCATCCCCAGATAGTCTGCAGAAGCATGCCATGGTAAACCCTCTTATTTTCCAGACTCCATAAAGATGAAAGTTCCGCCTGTATTTGTCCATGTCGCCATCCAATAGGAGATGTGTTAATTCTTCTTCTCCGTTCCAAGATGAACATGATGTGTCAGCAACAGATGCAGCAGCTTCAGCAGTTGGCCAACAACTTCTCCAAGATGCCGAGGCATCAGTCTGCAGGGGGTGCAGGCAGCTTGAGGCAGTTTGACAGCGCCCCCTACCAAACCCACTCGTCCCAGACTAACAGCTGCAGAGGGAACCAGCGCTACGATGACGACGCCCACAGGCAGCAGCACCACCACAGGAACAACTATCACCAGCAGAACGCCTGGGGTCACCATGACGGCCGGGGCGGCAGCAGGCACCGTGACGACAGGAGCGGTAACCGCGGTTACCAAGATAGTAGGTGGAGACGCTACTGATGAGAAGGAAAGAGACTCATTTATGATCACGTGGACGATATCTTTCGAGTGTATATACTCAGGTTGATTTGTACATGAACCGAAAAGATTTAGTATCTTAACCCTGTTTTTGTTTTCTTTTACTTTTATAATGTTTTTAAATTTCTACGTATCAAGTGGCCCATCTCGTAGACCACATCTGGCCACTGACAGAAATGTGATTCTTGTTTAAGTTGACAGAAAAGGACATGTCTTGGCCTTTTGGCCCCTTTGTATTATGTAACAAAAAAAGTAATCATGGTGCTAAGTAGTTGTACAATGTTCAGGTAATTTGCAAAAAATCTGTATTCCACCAGCACCACTTCTACAGTGTTGAGCTCACTAAAAATGTTCCTTTTTTTATTTTTTTAAATCTTGATTTTGTAAGACAAACTGGTGATGTTTTAAAGCCTTGATGATTATAAACAGTTTGGCTTAACATGTGTGTCCTCTTTCATCACTGCGCAAACTATTGTACGCTGTGAGGCTGCGTGGAGCGCGTGGCTTTATGTGCGCCTATAAATGGCCCACTGTGTAACTAATATGCTTGTGCAGCGGGTTA
The DNA here is from genome assembly GCF_054856515.1 of Filicampus tigris. NCBI lineage: Eukaryota > Metazoa > Chordata > Actinopteri > Syngnathiformes > Syngnathidae > Filicampus > Filicampus tigris. The sequence continues at coordinate 3,157,243 of NC_141223.1, read as the reverse complement.
GGAAGTAATCTACAGGTGGCGCCACGCATATCCTTTCAATGAAGCCAATTACCACGGTAAACGTATCCCAGCCACATGATCAGCTACTACATGTCACCTTTCTATTTAGGATGTTTTCAAGCCTCGACGCGGATTTGTCACCCACTCTGTTCACTCCCGACACGTGCAATTAGACGGAGGTGTTTCTCGTAACCCCAACGTGGACGCAGACCAGCTATTCTGGGACAATCCTCCTGGAATAGGAACCGCTTTGATCCGCCTCATCTCATGTTGCTATCGTTCTCTTCGAATCCCTGCCCAGGTGTCCCGGCAACAAAAGTGATGATCACATCCCATAACAACCAACGCCGAGGTCATAATCTCGCCTTCCGAAAGTGCTTAAAGCCGCCAGGAACAATTGAAGCGTCAACCTCATGTGGCACTAAAGGTGCATTTACACCCTCGTGTGTGCTCTAATCAATTCTATCCTCTGCAGGGCGTCAGGCGGAAGGCCTTCATTATTATTACTGGGACACATGTGGTGGTATTACTGCTTTAATTGCTTGATCTGGCTGGCGTCTCCTGCTCCGAAGCAGCCAGATTAGGCAGCTTGCTAGCTACTGGATCCACTTAAACTCCACCACACCCCAATGAACAACATCACACCCCCAAGCCTCAATGACCAGCCTCCATTAAAGTACGTTCGTATGTTATGATGGTACTTCCTGGTAGCCGAATGCTCTTTGCTACTTGATAGCTACATGACTATTTGCAGGTAATAAAATCAGATGCACCTACACAAAGAGGTCCAATTAAACTAAGCTAAACTATAACTAAATAAGATTGTGAGAGGTTTTTTTAATTTTTATTTTATTTTTGTATGGTGTTGTGCTGGTGTACCTAAATAACTTGAATTATTTCACATTTGCTGGGCGTACTATTAGGTACACCTGTACACTAGTCTATTGAGGTCCAATACAGAGGTATAAACTTCCTAATGAGTCTGTCACATGAAAATTATTTAGATGTGTTTTTTTTTTTTTTGTAATTTAATAGTGTTTTTTCGTGTGTGTGTGTGTATATCTCCTTACATTTCGCAGGTGTCCCTAATGAAGTGACCACCGAGTCAATATTATGACTGCAGTGTGCACAGCTGCAGCAGTTTTTTTTTTCTATAGGGTAGCTCCAATTTCTTGTCTTTCTCGTTACCTATGCAGAACGGAAAGGTACCATGCATTCATTTGACTTATTTACTTAAAATGAGAAACACTGTTCAGTCACAATACATTGTGCACATTGCTTTATCATTATTAACTGAAAACCTGCATGTAAATGTCAGACAACTTTGGCTGAAGACAAATCTATGAAAATGAATTAACATAAGCCGCTTTATGATCCTTAAAGCTGGCTGAACCACTTTCCATCCGAAAAGATCGGAACTAAGCCTGTTTCCTCCATATATTTATTTTATCGTTCCGTTTTAGTAATCGTTAAAACACAATTGCCATAACTGAATGTAATTTAAATTAATAGATTTAAACGCGTATTAAAATTATTAGGCTATTGTGAGAATGTTGAATAATGAATGATTTTAATAAGACGTTTTCACTGTAGAAAATCGCAAATTTGCCCTATAACGTTACGAAAAATAATTATGCTGATCAGCTTTGATTCATACCAATAAATATCAAAAACGCCCTGGTTAGCACTTAAAACCGCAATTGCAAACATTTGTTTTTGTTTTATTTTTATAGCAGAGTCAACGAATCGCTGAGCACTTGGTCACGGCAGAATTTCTTTTATTTATCTTCATCATTGTGCAAATGGGCACAACATCCTTGTAAAATTGTGTTAATTGCATACTAAATCCAATTAGAATTGACACTAAACAAGTTCATATGGGTTCGCATGTTTTCATTTCAATGCTGCAAAATAAAAACGAAAAAAAATAAAATAAAATAAAGGACCGATTGAAATGAATGGAGCTCGTCGTCCGCTATTGCTTTCGATCGCGACAGTCCATCAGAGGAGGGCGGAAACAGATGGAGGAAGCATGACAGAGAGACCTCGCGAAAGAAAGAGAGAGAGAAAGAGAGAGAGAGCGAGAGAGAGAGAGAGGGGGAAAGATCTGTGTACGTTTATATAGAAGTGGATGTAAGTGAGGCTCTCAGTCAGCTCATCTCCAACATATCTTCTCAACGCAAAATGCGAGTAGCAGCCTTAGTGGTGTAGTGCTCCGACTTCTCGCCCGCCCTGCCTCAAAGTCTTCCTGCACTTGTTTCGAGCCTTCACACACAGGGAGCCAGCATGCACTGTCAAGCCGAGGTGAGGCTCTCCTCCCCCGGCCAGCTGAAGGCTGCCAGGCGACGCTACAAGACCTTCATGATCGACGAGATCCTCTCCAAGGAGGCTTGTGATTATTTTGAGAAGTTTTCCCTCTACTCCGTGTGCCCGTCGCTCATCGTCCGACCGAAGCCTCTTCACTCTTGTTCGGGTAAGAGAAATAGGCATTGCGCTCACTTGATTCATTCATAGAAAACTCCAAAGAGGTAGCCCAATTCAGCGCGTGGCAACGTTTACGCACGCTTTTACGCACGACAGGCCATCTTAATATTTACTATATTTTAATGTCCTCTTGGCAAACGCTGATTCATGTAAAAAGTGACGTGTGTCATACAAATTTGGCAGATTAAAAAAATAAAGATTGTTGCAATTAAGCATTTTAACCACCGTGCAGACTAATAATTATTGTTTTTGTTATAGTTCGTTAATTAAACCCAATTATTATTTCATTGTATATAATATCAGTGCTCCAATGAGTTCCACATCACTGTCATATAGACCCACCTCGGGAGGTCATAAATCACGCCGTGCAGTTAAGTGTTCCGTATGAACATCCTTTGTGCTCCGGGGGGCGTCTGATGATTTGTTAATTATTCGCGAAAGTTATTGAAGTTATGCTTAGGAATGATATCTCAGAGCATCTAACTGAGCTACGATTTCTATGCAAGTTTTAAATGACATTTTACCTTTCAATGAAACCTCTTGCAGGTATATGATATTATACTTGAATGAAAACGGCCGTGTTTTTAAAAATCGTGAATTATAAACGCGCAAAAATAGTCGCAAAAAGGCAATACAAGCTGGAGTGATCATAACACTGTATTGCATATTAGAAATGTGCATAGATAGATAGATAGATAGATAGATAGATAGATAGATAGATAGATAGATAGATAGATAGATAGATAGATAGATAGATAGATAGATAGATAGATAGATGGATAGAGAAATAGATGGATAGAGAAATAGATGGATAGACATGTCAAGACCAACTCATTAACTGTGGTATTCTAAATAGCTTCCATGCAGTCAAAGGCTACTACTGCCTGTTCCACCAACCATTAAAGCTAATTGCTCTAAAGTCTGCAATAATAACCAGTGCAACTTGATGATGCCAGTGCTGGTGGGGATGGGTGGTGGTGGCGGTGGGGGATACAAAAATAGGAGGAGTGATCCCCCCATCCCTGATATGATGTATACGGAAGGGCATTATGGCTGGCAGCCTGGCACTACACGGCTCGCATGGATAGAGTAACCTGCTTCGGGGCACTGGAACACGGTGCTCACTTATTCGGGGCTGCGGGGGTGAGAGACACACTATATTCTCCAACATCTATTGCCTTTGGGGCTTGATATAGAAGCTATCAGGCGGACGTGGGCCTCAGCAGTGAAAGTTTGCACTGAATTTGAGGACTTGATGGATGTCGTGACCACCTACTGCCAGCAGATGCCGCTAAAGGACATAGGTGTCAGAAGAACCCGACAGTTGAGAGCTGAGAACCAACTGTTGCTTTTGGGTTGCTTGTCTGTTCCCTTGCCAGTTCCTCAATCACATATTATTATTTTGCACATAAATGACATATGGATTAGTAAATGCATTTTAAAAAGCAAAACAACATAATGGCAGCTCCCTTTATTTTTTATGGGAGACTTAGGGCGGAGCTTTCAGTTGAACATCCACTGTGACCTAATCTCACCTGTCAGCATGGTGAAAAATCCCATCAAAACAAGAAAAGTGTGTTTGTGCTTGCGTTCATGCGCTGGTTTTTGTACAGGCTCAAAGTGAAATCCAAGCCAACAAGAGAGTTTTCATCCCGTCTTAAAGCCTAAATCTGTGTCAGACAATAAAGCTTCCCATTAAGCATAATGCTGCCTTGTTAGGCTTGATTACACCCATGTCAACACATACAGACAAGTATGTGCACACACACGTATTCGCCACTTTTCAGTTGAGATTAACTTTGATCAGCACAACATTTCCACATAACCAACTACCATAAATAACTCGAGAGCTATATAGTGTTTTAAAGTGACTTAATGATTGATGTTTTTTCTTACATAGATTTACGCTCTTCAAATAAAGCGTGATTTCAATCAGCTGCATTTCAAGGAACAAAATAATTAAATTAATACATTAAGAGAAACACTCGTAGGATTATATTCACATTTTAATGCCACAATTTCATGCATTTTATGGAGCATGACTTCCATGCCCATTAGAATAGTTTCAACAAAATAGTTCAGAAAATATTTTAATTCATGCAGAAAACGGCACTGAACAATGACACAAAATGTAAACAAATGATGCTTCACCATATACAGTAACAAAAAAAAACCCCAACCCTTTTCTACATGATAAAATTGGTGTAATAAGTATTGATGGTATACCGTGGACAATAAAATAATAAAGATATATTAAATGCTAGCCTGTTCTCAAAAGTATTTAATAGGATCTTGTACAAAAGGTCAACAATTTAGAGATACATGCTGCATTACGAGTTTTTCTTTAATATCCCTCCGTACGAAAAATAAGAAATAAATTAAACAACAAAATTGACTTTAATTGCATTTGTGGATTAAAGAAAGATAAAGATGGTATACTGAATATTTATTCAATCCCTGCCAAAATATTTTAACAATAATAAATTGTTAATAGCTCATGGTTTGATTATATACAAATACTACTTTTTATCACCACCAAAAAACACTTATACATATATATATATATACACGTGTGTGTGTTTTTTTTTAAATTCCTCCCTCCCCCCACCCCAATTTTTTTTTTCTTGATCAAAGTAAAAAAAACTGACAACATTTTGTCGATACATGCTTTTTCGTCAATATTCTGGATGGTTGTTTGAACGCTATATGACGAGCCGAAATTCTTTTTGGGCACAGTCCAACACGCATATATTTGCACTTCAAGTGTACTGCTGGAAAATATTCAAGCTCAAAATATAACAGAGTGCTTTTTGTCTGCTTCCCTTCTCAATTCTTGTAAGAACAGTCACTTGACAAGTATGTACATTTCCAATGGAGGAAATGTTGTTGATAGTATCTGTAATAAAAGGAAATTGAACGTCTTGATCTATTCTTAGCCGTAATGGTTACCGTAAGCATTTCTTACATAGCGACCTTGATTATCAAGCGTATCTGTTGCACTGGTGCTCTTTGCAGTTCCTTAAACAGTTTATTTGTAGCCTATTGACAGGACGTGGCGCTTGTCAACAGCGTGTCAGATGCGAGCTCATGCTGTCAGTGGAAAGTCACCAGTGACGATAACATTCTCCTCTTTTGCTCCTTCTCTTCTCAGCTCTTTGCTGACAAGATGTCTTCTCATTCTCCGCAACCCCCCCGGCCCCGAATCTAATCCCCCCTTGTGCCGTTCAACAGCCTCAGTAGCAATACAACTCGTATGTTTTTTGTTTTTTTTTACGTGATATCGTAAGTGTCAGCGGAGGTGATTCATAGTGAGAAACACATTGTGATCAAATGTAAGTAGTAGCTGTGTACACAAATACCAAAAAAAAAAAAGATCTTGTCCAGGCCTGTTATAACGGCAGCAATCTCATGTTGGAGGATTAGTATGACCTCAGCATCTTAACATGATGTCATCGTCAGTTGCAGGTACTGTCTCTTCGTGTTTCTGCGTGCATCTATGTCTGTATGTGTCTGTGTGTAGAGAGCAAGCAGGTGTGCCCATACGGTGGATGTGCTTATACGGAGAATGCACGGTTTGCTCGGCGTTATACAGTCTGTAAGCATCTTTTATAGGTCTTACTACAACGCAAGACAAGTCCTGCTCATTCCTCCTTAAGTGCCCCCGTTTGTCATCGGATTTTTTTGTGTGAATACAATCCACCCATATAATCCATCCATTTATTTATATTCGCTTGGGCTTTCCATCACAATTGGGTGGGCACTCCGTCAGAATGACGGACCGGTCTGTCAGTCCGTCACTGACGGTTGCCTGTTTTGCTGACAAGTGACGAATGATGGGACACCTTTTAAAAATGACGGGCTGACTAATGACAGAAGTGGGTTTTAATCCGTCAGTGTCTTCGTCATTAACCGCGACGTCCCATCACTGACAGACGCCCATTTTTCTGAGGTTTTAGGGGGACCGCCTTCTGACGGACTAGCTGACGGACTGATGATTACAATTCAGTTTGTCACAAAAAAGGACGGACTAACAAATGATGGACGAGTACCCTGGCCGCTGACGGATGACGAATGACGGACCAGCAAAATTTTGTGAAATGCCCACCTCTTGTCAGCAAAACTCAGATACAGAAATGCTCACCTGAGCCGCCAGTACCGCTGTCAACAGTCACAAAGTTTCATTTTACTTCCGGGACGACTGCTATTGTGTTGTTCAAGAGGCTGTAAAGATGTTTCTGGCAGATACGGTGTGACATTGACTTTCATTGACCATTCAATCAACTAAACCTCTTGCTCACCCTCTTCCCTTCTCTCCCACTGGCTCCAGACAAGTGTTACTTTTTATTGATTCTGGCGTCTCGCTGCTTTGTGTGTGCTCTGATAGAGGGCAAATTCGACTATGCGTGCACATGCATGACTGCATGCAAGAGTGAGAGATCACAGGAGAGGTACAATTGAGTTTATTGCGATTTTTGACGTTTTTTTTTCTTTTCTTTTTTTTAACAGCTGATTCAGTGTGTGCGTGTACATCATCCAACATGTCATCTGATCATATTTAACGTCCTCTGCGAAATAATCATTCATGTGAAGGGTCGAGGAGAGTGGTGTAAAACACAAGACTGCGTCATCGGGGTCAGTGCCCTTTACTAGAGCGAGGTCAAGAGTAAAACACTTTTCATAGAAAACGCAGGGCAATTAATAATTGAGCAATTACGCGCGGTCGATAACAGCATAAAAGGTTCCTTTAAACTTACAGTGACCTGCTCTCATCTGTTGCTCCCGTGTTTATTACATTGTATATGTGACTTACATGCTATGTTTGTACGTGATGTTTCAGGCTCCTCTTCACTACGTGCCTACCCACTCCTCTCAGTCATCACACGGCAGCCTCCAAACCACCCAGGCCACCTAACGCACACACCTTCATCCCCGGTTGGAGTGCCACCCCGCCTCCCCCTGCTGTCGCCGCAGCACGGCCGAGGCTCCGAGCCGTCGCCCAGCCAAACGCCCCTCAGCATTAGCAGCGACTCCGAGACAGAGCGCGGCACCCCTCGCCTGAAGAAGCCCCGTCGCAGCCGCACCATCTTCACGGAGATGCAGCTGATGGGCCTCGAGAAGAAGTTTCAGAAGCAGAAGTACCTGTCCACACCTGACAGGTCGGTGTAGTTGATAAGGACAGCCCATTCTCACTCTCTCACTTGTACACTTCTCCAAACAAAAAGTAAAGCGTGCTTGCTTCAAGCTGTTCAAGCAGCTCCTAGATGAAGTCAAAATACATAAACAAATACAAATTAATCATTTTATATTTAAACACCGGAATCCTCAACCCGACTACATAATTTCATCTAACATAAGTCTGCTATCTTACAAAGGTAACAGACAACGAGAAAACCCATAGAGAGGCTAACGGAAATTAGCATGAATGTTATGGCACACTGTAAAAAACAAAAAAAAGTAAATTTTACAAACCAAAATCTGGCAGCTGGGTCGCCAGAATATTTCCGGAAGGAATGTGGAAACATTTTTATCACCTTTACAGAAACTCTACTTTATATTTTACAGACTAAAAATGTTCATGATTACCAACAATAACAGTTTTAGCTACTATCCCTTTTCTGCTGAATTTACTTTAGTGGAATATGAATCGAACACTGTGATTGGCTGGCAACCAATTCAGGGTGTCCCCCGCCTACTGCCCGAAGACAGCTGGGATAGGCTCCCCTCGTGAGGATAAGCGGTATCGATAATGGATGGATGCATGAATTAAACAGCAAAATTCACCTGTTTTTATCCATGTCAGGGGTCGCCTGTTTTCTGAAACAGAGCCATGATTGGTTGTTACCAGAGCCCTGAGCAACTATGATGTTGTTTTCAGTCCACAGCAAGTGGCAAAATGGCCGCTCCCTGAGACGGATAAAAACGGATGGATTTTGCTGCTTGATTCATATTCCACCAACGCAATATTAATCAGAATCCCGTGTCTAGACCAGTGGAGCCGCATAGAACGTTTTATTGTAACGAACATTTTTGACTTGACTTTAATAATAATAAATACTTTAATTAGTAAAGCTGTGGGTGCTTTATGACGGGAGATGAAGTACTTACTTCAGCTGGTGGTGTGCGGGGCTAGCCAGCTAACTAGCTTGCAGCTAGCTCCTTTGTTTCAGTCTGGATAACCTTGGCAGCTCACAAGTTTCACAGCGAATTATTAAGATGAAAACTGTAAATTCTTCACTGAATACGGTCCAAACAGTTACCTCTTACTTGTTTACTGAGTGTTATTTGTAAACTTGACACTTTAAAATTGTAATCCTGCAAATGAATCCCAATTTTTACTAAATGTCTAGCTACTTGTAATCTGGCGGGGGGTTTTCCCCTGTAAATTCAGCGCAAGACAGTTACCTTGTATCCCAATTACATAACACTATACATGTATTCTGTTGCTCGCCAAGATTGATTGTTGGCATTGGGATAAGACCAAAACATTTTTCAATTAGGCCTACCACGCGATTGCTGCCTACTTGGTGCTTCCAACCCTCTCACACATATTGAATGGGGTGGCTGTTTCTCTTACTGACCATATGAGAATGCCCGTTATTTTTTCTATACTCTACATTTATTCTATATTTCAATATTTGGGTTACCTTACTACCTGCATTCATCCATTTTTTTTTTTTACAGCACTTGTAATCATTATGGTCACAAATGAACTGGAGCCTATCCCAGTTGACTCTGGGCGAGGGGTGTGGATGTTGGTATATACAACCTCATGCAAGAGCATTTCCATTGGCATACAAGCATCACTCAAGTGTGGCATTTTGATAAAATGGATAGCTGCCATTGGGTACATTTCCAAAGTACAACACATACACGTACACACAACTTCACAAAGCCGCAAACGCAATTATCAAGCGATGGTTAAAAGTTAACGTCGTAATTTTATTTGTCCCGTGGGGAACGTCTAGCATAATGTGAATTTTGGCCCTGCCAGAGTATTACCTCAGCATTCCAGTTCAGACAAGAGTAATGTTTTCACCCCGGAGCTCTTTAATGGTAAAATAAAGAAGAAGTGGAAAAAAAAGAAACACAGCCGCATTCATGAAAAAAGGGGATGGTGGCCAATGCAAGCAAATGTATTAAAGTGAATTACGACAAATGTTTCCAACACGTGCAGGTGTATATAATAGACACTTAGCTTCATACAATAAAATTACCTAAACTATGCCACTTTTTTTTTTTTTTTTAATCTGGAGCTTCATGTTGTTTATATGGTATTTGGGCCTTGATGTAAAGTTGGGCAATATTTTAACATTAGATTGTTGGATATGTACCAAAGACACCTTTACATTCCTGCGTACATGCATGCTTGAACATTTATTTGGACAAATGTGTAAATCTATTAAGGTGTATCTAATCTAAATTGGTGGAAAATCCCTTAATGTCATATTACCTGTAAATATCTCAATTTAACTTGGCCACAGGTGTTGGAAAAGTTCTTCTTAAATCATATCGCCACTGGCAAAATAGCTCAGTGAGCAAAACCCCCTTTTCTGTACGCATGGCTGGACCATAATTGTGTCTTGACAATAATATTGCATTCCAGCACTGATATGAAAATTGAATAAGCACATCTTAAGAACCTTATGAAAGGTGTGATGCTCCAATACAGTATATCAAAACATTACAACTATAAATTGTGTACTTATCTTCCTTTTTGTGCTTCCATGCATTCCGACTTATTGTACTGAACAGCCTGGACAAAAATAAGCATACTAATGCCATCAAAATGGTCGTCATTGTGTTCCTCTTCACCAGAGAAAAGAAAACAGAACAAAAAAAAACCCATCAAAACCTGCTCGCAGGTGAAGTTGATTCTTAATTTAGATGGTAAAATGAGAAGATTTTTTCTGTTTCAACATTGCTATCCGTGATGCATTTTTACGAAGTGCTGAGTCGATGAGAAATAATGTCACTTTTGTTTGAACATCTACATTGTGGCCCATTTTCGTCTTCCAAATAAAATTGTATTGTATTGTATTATAGTCCTGTATAATCCATTAAATTAATTCATTTTTACAATCATTCAGGATTGTCACATTTATGAAAAAAATACGATGACATCTACCACACCCAAAAACTGTTGGGTTAAAAATAACACAATTTCTGGTCAAAAGTGGACCGATCCACTAATTGGGTCAATTTGACCCACCTTCTTGCGTTGGTTTGACAAAAAAAGCCCAATTTTTTGGGGTTGTTTTGTCCAAAACTACCTATTTTTTTTAGCTGGGTCAAATTGCCTCAAGTAGTGGATCGGTCCATTTTTGACCCAAAATTGTATTCTTTTCAACCCAACTGTTAATAGAGTGCCCACACCTCCGCGGAGCACCGAATCTGTTTGCATGCATCTCAATCAAATCGACCAATATCGCGTTTCACCACTTGCGCCACGAGTAAAACGTGGTTTTAGGTAGTCTAAAGTTTTGTCTACATTTTTACCAACAAATTGGCAGGTGCCCCGGGTGAGCGGAATAGAAAACGCCCTCGGTCTGCCGGAACACCAACCATCGCGCAGTGCAGCCTACCAAATTCACAAAAATGCCAAACTAGACTTGCCCCGGCACAAAAATGAAATTGCGCCCATTTTTTCGCCGAGCGCACGGGTACTAGTCAACAAAACTACGCCCCCGAATGTTAAAACAGACATTGTTTTGTTTTTGAACAATAATGATTTTATGCAATCTCTCTGCTGTCATCATCATTAGCTTCATGGCAACAGCAATAATTATGTTTGGTTACACCCAAGACTAAACGGTTAGTCACAGCCCCAAAGGAAGTACTTAGTAATAAATACACTCAATTGTTTCTGCAAAACAAAGAGTCTTTAGTAAGTGAGCTGTTTCATCTTCGTTACTTCTTTCCTTTTTTTTTGTTTCGACTTGGACACAGTAAGTACCACACACACTTGTTTGGATTCCCTGATTCCAAAAGACTTTGAACAGAGTAGAACAAGAGGAAATCTCATTTCTCCCCTTCTTGAATGAAAGGCTATCCGATTACATGCCAGACAGTAGCCTTGTTAGTCATGGACCAAGCACATGTGGTGGATGCATTTACTATTTCTCTAAGCAGCCACTTATTAAATGAGTGATCTTGGTGCAGATGTTTAAAAACACTGCGAGTGCAAACCTGAAACGACTCTTGTTAAATGAAACTGCTATTGACAGAGTCATTCGAAACCGAGCATTACTGTATTGCTTTTTTAAGGCGCCAATTGTGATCATTTGATTTTGTTTCAGGTTAGATTTGGCACAGTCCCTTGGCCTCACACAGCTTCAGGTGAAGACGTGGTACCAAAACAGGCGCATGAAGTGGAAGAAGATGGTAAGTGATATGACATTATATATGCTTTTACTGTAGGTTAAGTGTTCAAATGTTAGATGTGCTACTACTGTGCGCCAATCAAAGTACACTTTTAATCCAATTTTCCCATTTGAAATCATGTAAATAAAACTGAAACTATTGTTAAACGCTTTTAATGGTGAATGCATTTTTAAAGGAACATTTTAAAGTGGAAGTCAACCCCCCAAAATTATTTGCAATAATATGTTCTATGCATCTCCACTAGTCTAAACATGGCATTCTGATTAATATTTTGTATGAGGAATATGAGTTAAGCAGCAAAATCCCCTTGTTTTTGCCATCTCGGGGGGCGGCCATTTTGTCACTTACTGCCGACTGAAAATGACACTTGCTCGGGGCTCAGGTAACGACCAATCACGGCTCACCTGTTTTCTGAAACTGAGCCATGATTGGTTGTTACCTGAGCCCTGAGCAACTGTGATGCCATTTTCAGTCGACATAAGTGACAAAATGGCCGCCCTATGAGATGGATAAAAATGGGTTGATTTTATTGCTTAACTCATATTCCACAAACGCTTTATTAATCAGAATGCGTGTTTAGACTAGTGGAGGCACATAGAACATATTATTGTCAAGAAAATGTTTGGTTTGACTTTCTCTTTAAGAGTCGTAACCCTCACACAAATGTAAGAGTGAGTAAACCGGGTTAGTAATAAAACAATCCGGATAGTTCTGCGTGCACCAAACAACTGACCGACCCAGTCCAGTTCTGTTTATGATTCAATGGTCGTTGTCATAGTAGAAAGTTTAGCAGTTCCACTATGTTTTACATATCGTCGCTCTCCTGTGGAAAACACTTATCTTAACCTTTTTATTTTTCACTTAAATGCGATGTAACGCGGAAACATGATTCATGTAGAAATAAGCAAATGAAAAAAAAAAAATGAAGATAAGTGTTTCTCACATGACAGCGCCGATATGTTTCACATGTTGAGCAGACAGCTTGAAGTGATTAAGATGTACCCATGGGGGCGGGGTCGAAGGAGGGCGAAGATGTGTGAGTGATGGTAACGAAAAAAAGCGAGCAAACACATCGTCAAAGAGGATCAGGTCAACGAGTGAGATTGTTGACTCTGAAGATAAATGGGTGCAAAAGGGGTATCCAGCAGTCATGTCTTCTCTTAATGACTACAACGCATTCACTGCCTTTGACTGCTGGGGCCATTCATTACTAGAACAATCCACAGATGATGTGTGTATTTGTAGGTGCTCAAAGGAGGCCAGGAGGCGCCGACCAAGCCTAAGGGCAGACCCAAGAAGAACTCAATTCCCACTACTGAGGAAATAGAAGCAGAGGAGCGGCGGCTGAAGCAGGAGCAAGAGGAGCAGCTGAGAAAGACAGAGGGCTACGCCACGCCGGCTCACGGAGAAGAAACGGCGCCTCAGCTGGATCCAGAAGTTCTGAGCTCCGCGCCCACCGCCGATCCACCATGTCAAAATGCAGCGAGGGTGACGGAGGGTGCCGATGGGGCGATGCCCGTCCTAATACCCTCAGAGACTCATGCAGAGAGCTAAGCTACAAGAACACACCCAAAGACTGATCCCCGGCCCAAAGCCTGCAAACAAATTGTGCCTCAGGAACACTGTAGACATGTTGCGCTAACAGAGGAGCTACACAAATTTTCAAGGATGAAAATATACTCAATAAATATAAACACAACACTTTTGTTTTCTCTCCCAACTCAAGAAAGATGTCAAATTCTCTTTGTGACAACAAAGGACTCATTTTATTTCCTTTGTATTTGACCTGATTCTGTTTTCTTCTCTTTGCACTCGATCCCTCTGTGGCGACATCTCAGAAAAGACAAAGAAAAAGCAAACCCAGTGGAACGAGGCCTTTGGAGGTGCATTGCGGCAATGTCTCCGAAGAAAAAAAATGCCATCTAAAAAAATGGGAGTAAAAACAGAAGTGTCGGCCTACATACTGTATTATTGCTGAGTGTAAATACATACTTGCAGTTTACGTACTTTTGAGGAAAAATGCTGCGGAGGGCTGGCCAGATTCAAATACTAACCAAACCGTAGCACAACTTGTGAGTTATGCATTTGTCTGGTTTATCGTGCTCCTTAGAGACAGCGTCCGCTCAGTCTAAATTGACCTTTGGGTCAACGTCAGAATGTGAAGACGATATCAAAGTACGTGAGTTTCTTTGCCAATCCCAATTGTGACTCATGGTACGAAAATGAATGCAATGGTACTTTGGCTACAAATGCAGTGTGGTCCTCTATCAAGTAGGCCTTAAATAGTCACAAGACATGAAATAATTTATGTCAACAATATTGATCCGCCGGGCTGCCTCACATGACGCGTGTGCCAAAGTGTTCGGATTTGCCTTACCGTGCTGTAACGACAGTATGTAGCATTATTTCACTGCCAAAAACAAAAAACAAAAAAAAAAAATCACAAATGCTCCAGTGCCTTGTTGGTTTCAGAGGGAAGCAAATATATTTTCGAGTTAATTTCAACCTTGTCATTTGAGTTCTTGTTGAAAGCTTTACAGTGCATATTTGTTCAAGATTATACCTGCAAATACTGTAGAAATTTGTAAATTATAAGATATATGGTCATTTTGATATCGATATATATATATAAATATATATATACTTACAACAGTATTTTTAACTGCTGTTTGAAATAAGGATTATTAAAATAGTTTGTATGTCTAGTGTTGCAGCCGTCCGGGATGTTTTACTTCTCTTGCGGTGTCAGGACGGCTCCTCTTTCTGCCTCAAAAGCCATTAGGAACTTTTAAGCTGTCAGACAGATTCTCCAAAGAAATAAATCACAGCCTCTTTGCCAAAGATTCACAGCAACATTTAAAGTGGCAAACATTTTCAGCCTGCAGGCTTTTGCTGCCTTTAACGGCCTGTAACTGACTTTGTTTCAAAAGCGTTTTTCTGCCTCTGCCTTGCGAGCATTTTTGCAGCTTGAACACAAATCCGACATGTATTTGCAATTGTTTCATATGAAAAATGCAGTATTTTTCTGATGTAAATAATGCTCGTTTACTGTGCTCATTTTCCTTCTTTAAGGTTTGTGTGTTTATATATTTAAATGCACGTAATGGTTACCTATTCAATTCCCCGGTATTATTGTGGCTGCTTTGAGTTTTCATAGATTGAATTCTGTTTTTACATTCAAACCTTCTCATGAAATTCTATTAAAGCGACAGAAATGATTCAATTGTTTGTTGTTGTTTTTGTTCCAAAGTCTTTATTTTTTTTTTTTTGCTTCACGGCATACCAACATTATCCATCTATTTTCACGGGTGAGCTGGAACCTCTCCCAGCTGACATTCGGCAGACCCTGGAATGGTTGTCAGCCATGACAGTAGTAAAGTATAAATTTAGCCCCTGAGATGGCTAAAAACGGTTGGATTTTGCTGCTTAACTCATATTTCATATTAAACATATTGCCTTGTTTCAACTAGTGGGCCTGCATAGAACATATTCTTGAAAAAAATATGAGTGGGTTGACTTTGACTTTAAGTCAGAAAATGCATATTGCTGCGTACTTTTTGGGCAGCTCAGATTCTCCCATTGACTTAAAGAGAAAGTCAACCCCCCAAAGAATCTTCACAGTAATATGTTCTATAGTTTAAACTTGATATTCTGATTAATATTGTCTTTATGGATTATGAATTAAGCAGCGAAATCCACCTGTTTTTATCCATCACAGAGGGCGGCCATTTTGTCACTTTTGTCGACTGAATATGACATCAGAAAAAAGGTGAGCTGTGATTGGCTTAATTGCTTTACTGGTAGAGACAGCACTTTGGACTTTGTATTGAGAGGAGACCTCACCAGATTCCAAATGGATATACCACACTTGAAATAGAAAATATAGGCCTTCTATCTGCTCCCTGTAAGTAAAAGTAAAAGTGTACTTGTGGCACTGGCCCTTATGCATTTGTATTTGAGTACTCTTACTTGAGTACATTTTTTGGCTTCTCTAACTGCCTCTGAAAATTTCACACGGTACATACAGTATGATGATCTCTCACATCACACTAATGTTGCCGTGGAACAATGGTCCGGGTTGGCAATCACTCTTTATGACAATCCAAGTAATTCCGGCTTCTGCAGTAGGCGGAGTAAACGTCGGGGCACGTCAATCCATGCCGCATAAAGCTTTTGAAGCTACATAGTCCTTGCCATAAATTCAAGTGAACAAAGCATTGAAGCACTCCGTGTTTTGACATTGATCACCTTTATCCGGTACAACCGACAGGATGGCCCGTAGTGCGCCCGAGGGCTCCACTCTGACCTCATGCAAAGCAAAGAATGCTCCAAAGTGTATTTTTAGTGCAAAATACCGGACATGGATGATTTCTAAAGCAAACAATGAGGGTTAGCACTGAGTGATGTATGCTGCGCTTTAACGCCTTGTGTAAACACTCTTAATGTGCATCCTATACCTGCGTATTTCCACAACGGCGCTTACACAAATCCGAAGTATGATTGAACATTCTACCCTGCGCCCATTGAGCACTTCGTGAAATCACACCTTTGTAACATGTATTTTCTCTTTTCCCCTCAATGTTCATTCGCCCATACCCTTATATTCTGACTTGTTTGTGTGATGACATTTCACACTTGTCAGATCATACGTCAAACTTTTATTTGGATCGCATTCAAAGTTGGAATGCTTGCGAAAGTCCTTGAGATGTCAATATTGGCCAAAATATGGGTAGGCGGTCTAGCGGCGCTAAAGCACTTTGGGTATGACTACTGCGCCACCTTTTTTTCTTTTAAATAACTGTTATAATATCTGTGACGACTGCAGGCGACAACCGCAAACATTTGTGTCTCAGATTTCCTATAGGCAAAGGTCTTGGCTGGGAAGGTTTCAAGGTTGTGCACTTTGCAGGTCTCTGCAGGAGGCCCTCTAGGCTAATTGTTGTACAACGAGGTAAGAACGACTTCCTGCAGTGTCAAGCCTAATTGGAGAACCTGTTACTTTGGTCCAAGTTCACCTGCAGGTCACCGGAGTGGAGTGGTGTCAAGCCTGCGCCCCGACCCTCCCCAAAATGCACCCACCCACTGAGACATCCATCGCGCACCTTCACCTGTCATCTTAATGCAGGCAATTAGTCCCGATTTGACACACTAAGTGGGCGTAGCTCGCTGGTTCTTGACAGAGGAAGTCCTTTCTGTGTTGACACTGGAAGCAACAGCAGGGCTCAACTAAGTAAACACAGGTGGATAGTTTCTATGCTGCGCACAAACTGGTCCATTGTCTTTATTTTTCACAGGGTAGCAGTCATCAGGCAGAGGTATTGCCTCGTCTCATGTAATGCGTGCACAGGACATGTGAGCGCTGTTGGCTGTTACATGTTGCGCAACACGTGTCGCTGCGCTGTCACCAATTTGGCTTCGGTTGGTCATAAAACCATCATGTCTGGCTATGACAATTTCATCTGAATTAAGTGTAGAGTATGCTGGAGGGAATTAGGTCATTAATCCACCCAAATTATATTGGACTTGTCCTTTGGGTTGACATAGAGATCACTTTGTACTGCTGGCCATCATAGGAATACCGTATAATATACTTTAGACGTTCTAGCTTTTAATAGCAGAAGGAAAGGAATTTGACACCAGTTACCTTTTGTATTATATTGCTTTTCAGTTTGACTCTTGCTATATGCTACTTGCACTGCATTGGATTGAAATAATGGGTCGAGTACACCAAACTGAAAAATATCTTTATGATGCTCATTATGACTTGTATGCTCACACCATGCTTGGATGTGTTTTCTCTACTCCGGCTGCCTCACACATTCAAAAACATGCACGTGAAGTCAGCTGAGTACACAAAATTGTGTAAATGCGTGCATGAATTTTTATGTAAGAGAGCCCTTTGCACTGGTAAAAAAAAAAAACAGTATGTGGTTATTTTTGTTGTTTGCTTCAAACTCTTTGTTGTTACGATAGTGGATCTTCTATACATGCACAGAAAAGTGTTTTTATCAAAAATGAAAAACATTAAGATCACGCATTTTGCACAGATTTAGTCCATATTAAAAATAGCATTTTGGTCCTACATCTGGTTAGGAAGCGTGTAGTCCTATGTGGCCCCCCAGTAGCACCGATGTAAAATTTCCCTGCCTCACAGACAAATGCAAGCAACGGCAACTGACACTGTAGCATAATACGCTGCAAAGATTGCAAACAAGCAAGCATTTACTTTTGCTCGACTGTGACTCTGGTTCTTGAATATTGCACTTCCTTTCAAATTGCTGTCAAGCATGTGCCACTTACGCTGAGGCAGGAAGTGTCATTGTTAGCGTGTCTCATTGGGATTATTGCCTTAATTGCAAACCAGCTGCTAACCCTGCCTCGCGCAGACACAAGTGTGTGCCTTGTCAGTGTAACACTATTGGATGCCGACGGCCATGACATGAAGTATTGCTTTTTGACGAGCCGACACGAGAACAGACTCTGCATTTATGAATCAAGCATACATATAAAATAAAATAGGTGGAGCGTCATGACTCAGTCCCCGGAGGGAAATGACAATGTCATCAATGAAGCAATAACACACTCAACAAAGCCTTTGATAAAATCTTGATGGAAGAACTCTTGAAGACTCCCGAGTTGCAGGGAGGTATCTTACTATTTATGGCGAGCCTTCTTTGTCGCAGGTCCTTCCCTGTGGAATGATCTACCATCGGATGTTAGGCAAGGCCCCTCTCTGTCCATTTTTAAAACCCGTTTGAAGACACATTTCTATTCATTGGCTTTTGATCTGACCTGAGACTGACACATTTTCGGCTGTTTTTCCGGTGTCTATTGTATGTAGTGTTTTGTGTTAAATTATTGATTTCACTCGTAGCATTATGGCTATTTTGTTGTTGTATGTAAAGTGCCTTTGTTACAGCCGTAGCTGTTGTGAAATGCTCTATATAAATAAAATCGTATTGTATTGTATACTGTATGCACACAGCGGCCACAACATTTGGTCAATCGCACAGTACAATGAGATTCGGGGAACTGAAGCGGCACCTTCATGATCCGTACCGAAATCTCTCGCTTTCATCGAGCCACCGCACCCCACCCCCGGCGACGATTACGTTTTGGCGCGTGCCGGCCGCTGTCTGCAATCATGTTTACAGTAAATACAGTAAACACCTTCAATACAAATAGTTGAAAATTTGCCTCACTTTGTGTTTATAGAACTATGACAAAAGTATTATTTCAACCAGACATAGCCTACCTTGTGCACAGAGAAATCAAAAGGCACGTGTTTTTCATTCTTCGTTTTTGCAAAGGTTTTTTAAGAGTTAAGCAAGACTTATTTCGTCGCTGTCGGGCGGAATCTTCGTAGTGTCAAAATGACAACCTTACAGGCAGGAGGTAAAAAACAAACAAAAAAAAACAAACAAACGCTTGTTTGACTTTCCATGCACCGCTTCGTTCAACTTGTATTTTACCTTATATTACTATAACACGCTCACTCCAGCATAATTCTACCTAAAAAATACATACAATCTCTAATTTAACGCTGGCATTCATTAAGTTTGCCAACAGCAGCTAAGTACTTCAAAGTCCGTGATCATGTGAAGCCACGATCGTGCAAAAAGCCTTTTCAAAATGTCACAAAAGCAAACATCTGCCCTACTACATCTTCACAAAACACCTTGTTAACCCAAACATTTTTTTTTTATCCAGAATATGTTCTATGTAGGCCCACTAGTCAAAATACGGCATTCTGATTACCGGTAAAATAGCAACGGTTTACTTTTGCAGTTTTCTCATTTGCGAGAAGAGTTTTGAAAAAATAGCCAGTAGTTACAAAAAAATGTGCTTAAGCCATCCAAAAAAAAAAAAAAAAAAAAAAGTCTGTAATAGTCAATAATGTAAATGTAATCCATGGACAAACTAGAATAAAAATCACATATTTAACCTATAAACCTGAAATGACTAGAAACACACCCACAGATTGCTTCTACCGTGTATTTATCAACAAATACCTTTCATGACTTAAATGACTTTATCTCTCAGTAAGTGCCGCTGATGTACTGCGGGAGCGTTCTGCCTAAGATATTTAGAAGCGCATAGCAAAACTGCTCATCTTCCTGTCTGGTAAAAATGACATTGCTCCAACCTCCTGCTTGTAAATCATCCAGCTGGTGCTTATGTACGTACAGTTTATGTGAATGAATTTGTCTGTATGCTTGTTTTCGCTGCAGGGAAGTCAATGATGGCTGGCTCGGTGATGTACTGTATAGTATACCCACCTTCTCAGGAGATGGTGGTAATAAACCCGTCAATTTTAGATAGGTTTTACTTTCTCTACTCACAGGTAGAGTGCAGTGCAGACATCCATCAAGGCCAAAAATAAAGACAGACCGTGGTCAGCTCTTCTCTTCGAGCATAGCAGCTAACATACCAGGTAAAACAGAAGAGAATGCATTACGACAGATCTGTTTAGCACACGGGGATCCAAATTTCAAGTGATTTTTTTCAACGTGTTTACTGTATTTACTGTAAACATCAAAACATAGACAAAGCAGTGTGTTTTCAAGTCAAAACACACACACCACCAAAAAAAAGCCATTCATTTCACTGAGAGAAAGAGAGAAAAAAAAAATCCCTCTGGGTCATTCTGTGTAACCACATGGTCCACTATTCATCACTAATTCTCACTCCGACAGTTTCCCTGTGGCTTACTTTTAGTGCTCATTTTATTTGAAAATACGTTTTTTTTTGTTTTTTTTTCATGTATTTTGCTGTACCTCAACTCAAGAAGGTGCTGCCGATGACTCCTTTTGATCCCCTAATGCATGGGATGTGAAAATGCCGCGTCGAGCCGTCAAAATGGAGGGAGGGAGGCCACTATCAATGTCTCTTCATGAATATGATCAGATTGCAAAGTCATATACAGCATACGGTACAGTAGCTGTAGTCGTCAAAACAGAAAGCAGCAAAGCGGCCCAGCTGTTTGTCTTTTCCCGCTGCGTCTGACATTTTCATGTGGGACCTCATTCATCACTTTAAATGTAAAACTTTATGGTCAACGCTTAAATCTGCTGTAAGCTCTTTGCTGACAACACATTGTACAAGATCATTTCTGACCTCTATCTGACTCTTTGAGGTCTGAAAATTCACACCACGTTCACACAAAATAGGCCAATGGGCCATTTTAGGATTAGTTGTAAATCTATGGAAGGTCTTCAGTTTGCACGGCGATACACAATTTTCGCTTGTTCTTGATTCTTTTCAGTATTTCACGGGCTTTAGTGGATAATGTACACCGGGAATGGGATTTTTCAAAGCAAGCTGTAGACATGTCAACGTGACAAGTGGGTTTGGTGGGAGTGGGGTTGGGTGGGGGCTCGGGGGTGGAGGGGTGCATACTGCCAGCTGTGTAATGTGGGATCAAGCAAGTGGCCGAATGACTGAGCAATTGCGTATTTGTTGAAAGCTTGTTTCGTAGGTCGTGCCCAAATGAACTAAATCAAGTGACCCGAGGAAACATTTGTGATTTGTGTGTGCGTGTGCGTTTTTCTTTCTCTCTCGACATTGGTGGACGTAAAATCATATCAAAGTCACACTTTTGACACAAATTCCGCACTAAGATGATTTCCTGTGCTGACAGAAAGGACTTCCCTTGTTGCCATGGATGAACAGTTGCATCTTTCTTATGCCTGTGCGCGTGTGCGTGCGCGCGCGCGCGTATGTGTAAAGGATTAACGTCACTTAAAGTGTGATGGCTTGAGCCAGCAGGCAGGTAATGATCTCAGTCGTGCCATTTTTTTTCCTTCTTCAAATATTTCCACTGTGGAAGAAAAAATAAGAGTCTTATTTGGTGATTGGCACACTGTGAGGTGCTTTTATTTTCTCAACATGTTTAGTTAGTTCCCCTGTGTCAACTGCACTGACAGCAGAACATGTCAAGGATGCTGTGAAGGGGCTGCATTTTTTTTTTTTTTTTAATACTGTATTTTTTTGTGTTCGCCACATGACAGGGTGCAACCGGGGGTCAACTGGATGCGCCTACTTTGCGAGCCATATTTGTATGAATGAAAAAAATTCAGAGCAAACATTATATTCTACTGCTGCAAGGTATTTTCCAGGATGTACTGAAGCTTCTGCTAATGACCACACAGTTCAAGGCAGCGTGACTCATTTGTGAGTTATTCAGAGGAAGAGTTAGCACTTGTTCCATTCATGACAGGTGTAAAGTAAACAAATCATCACATCTACCGCGACTAGTTTGTTTTGCAAAATTTGATTACCCACGTTTGTGTTGTTTTCTAATAGGACAATTACAAATAATCATGCTGAATGTTTACTATATATCCCGAGAGTCTGCAGGAGGAACTACTGGTAACAATCATATTTTGATGATAGTAATAATAAAAATAAAACAGCTTTATGGTGTCCACTTTGAAACAGGTTTGAAATAAATTCTTAGTGCCACAGAATGCGGCCTAAAATATGTAGATTTTAGGCTGAAATGTTAGAAACACAGGTCCATGTTTGGACTATTTTCTATCAACATTTGATACACACACACACACATACAAAAAAAAAAAAAAACACAGCTGAATTATGCAGCAAAGCAGAACATAAATAAAAATAATGGTGAAACCTCTGAAAACACTGTACCTTATTTCAAATTAAACAAATAGAATTTGAAGTGATTAGTGCTTATTAGATATTGAAATATTACACTTCATAACGTACAGTATTTATCCAGCTGTTCTTTAAATATTCTCTCTGTGTTACAATATTTTCCTTGCCCTTTCATTCATGTTTTTTCTCCTTCTGCCGCAAACAAAAATGCCTTTATATTTTGAAGACGCGCCGGAGTGAGTCACTTACTCTTAACTGGCTGTCATGGGGCATCAAAATGCTCGCGTCCATGCACAAATGAGACCTGCGAGGCCTGCCAAAGGTTCATCCCCTTCTCCACCTGTTGTGACGCTGGTTGCTATAAACATTTGAGCAATTTGAAATGAGTATGCAATACTGTAATGTTTCTTTCAAGATGTTATCTGCACTCGGCTGGCTCCGCGCCATGCACTCGGGGCTGTGAGCACAGGTCGAAACTCATACATGTAGTCACTCACAAACTCACATTCATGGACTCTTAGTGTGCGCGTGTCAGTGTGCGCGTTTGAGTGTGTGCGTCTGGGGGTGAATGAGGAGGGGACGTAACAAGGATGGGAAGGTGGGATGGCTGTTCTCGGCCCTGACACGACGAGCTCCATTTGCCCCGAGCGCTAGGCGCACAAACAACATTGCAAGCTGGTGAAGCAAAAGGAAAAAAAGGCTGTGAGCCATGGGTAGAATATAGATAATTTCATAAGCACTTAAAGCTGATGAAACACAGGGCAAGGCAGATGGACGAGACATATAATGGCACATTTATGCCTTAGAATGTGTGTATGCGTATGTGTTAACTGACAGAAAGACACTCTGTCACAGTGTCAACAGCTGGCAAATGGAAGGGGCGAGTGAAAGACATCCATTCTTTGACAACATATATATCGCACTGTGAAACAAACCTGCTATTATGGCGGTTTTATCTTTTCCTGACTGAAGGTCTCTGCCTTAAACTGCTTCACCAGCACAAAGATGGTGGAGAAACAAAGAAATTATTTGTTTTTTTTCATGTAGCATTAAAGCGGAAGTCAACCCCCCAAAAAAAATCAAACAACAACTGACAAAATGGCCGCTCTGTGAAATGGACAAAAATGGGTGGATTTTGACAAAATGGCCGCTCTCTGAAATGGACAAAAATGGGTGGATTTTGCTGCTTAACTCATATTCACAATATTAACCAGAACGCCGTGTTTTGGCTAGTGGAGGCGCAAAGAACATTTTTCGCTTTAACCAGGTTTTATCTACCTACGGTAATGTTGAGTTTGAGTTTTCGGCATATTTTT
Organism: Filicampus tigris; assembly: GCF_054856515.1. NCBI lineage: Eukaryota > Metazoa > Chordata > Actinopteri > Syngnathiformes > Syngnathidae > Filicampus > Filicampus tigris. Next base: position 3,133,442 of record NC_141223.1, on the reverse strand, counting down.
CTCAATTGTGCAGGGTTTGTTTTTTCATGCAACATTTTCAGCCATGCATGTGACGTAGTGACATGCGGCTGAGTGTGACGCCCCCCGCCCACTCAACTATTTAAGTGACAGGGGTTCTATTGCAATAGTTTTCAATCAATCAATCAATCACATTTTATTTATATAGCACTTTTCATACATAAAAATGCAACTCAAAGTGCTGTAAAACATCCAAAGCAAAACATATAAAAGAAATCCGTTCACGCCCTCCCTCCCAAAAAACCCAAGACAGATATCCACTAGTACATCAGCACTCACTCACACACACCCACACAAAGTGCACAACCTGATAAAATGCGTTAAAAAGACATGACAAGGCACAGAGAAACCATATGAGGAAAGGCTACCCAAGAACAGTTTTAAGCTCATAATGTTTATAATTCGTCAAACGCATTGATTTTTACTGTGATTTAGAGGGATTGTCCAACACTGGTGTCATATTTTTGAATGAAATACCACAACGTCCGCCATATACTTCCCGCAAGCGCCGAATTTCAAAATCAACTAAATCACGTCACACCGCCTGCGCCGCGAGTTAGACCTGCTTTTTTCCAGTCTAGAATCTTGTCTATTTTTTGTAATTTGTGCAGCTGGAATGCCCGACTGTGAGGCGTAGCACATCTATTAAAGTCACAAACACGTTGAAGTAAGCAATTGCCCCGGCACGAACATGACTATGCACCCGTTTTTACGCTGAGCACAGACTACTTTCGGTTACCAAATTGTTGGATTAGTAGGGGCGGGGCAACTACGTGTGCCGGAATGCCCAGAAGACGGTCTGGAGTCCGACTGCTTTGAAAGTTTGTCTGCTTACTTCATTCGCTCTCATATACTGTAAGACTTTTCTGTTCTTATTGTGTTCTTGTCTTAACACACATCATAGAAGTGGGTTCTTTCTTTTTGGAAAACTGTTGTAAAAAAAAAAAAAAGCTGCAACAAGTCAAAGAAAAAGCAAAACAATCCTTGCCAAACAGAGGTCTTGTATGACAACAATGTTTTGTGTCCCTGCAGGCATGTCTACACAAAAAATGCAGTCAAATTCCGAAACTTTCCTTTTGGATTAGGATCGACCAGGATCGTACAAACGCCATGATCGCAATAAACTGTGATGTGATATATTGCGTCGGCCTTTTCATTTGGGGACACTATTTGTTATCATTCTTAAATTTCTCAAGAGATGGTAATTTTCCTCTCATCCGGAAAATAATAAATGAATACATGAATTTTCGGTTAATCTAATTTGAAATTGCTGCGCTTCAGACTGAAGGCTAGTGACAGACAGTCACTGTTTATCCACACCTCATTCCAGTCAAATATTCCGCCAATGATTCAAAGTTGTCTCAGAACAGTAAAAGCACCCTCTGGATGTCAACACCTGTTTCCAGATTTATTGCTTTAAAATTGTCTCGTGGTTTTCTTTCGTGCGTTCAGTGCGAGGGTTCACACACGGACACACGTGATCAAGGTGGAAGGCAGTCTGCAAGTGCCCACGTCACAGATCTGTAATCTCCCTGCACATCTTTAATACAATCCGCCTGTGGAGGTCTGCTTCCACTTCCTTATAAACGTTCTTTGCACGCCTCGACCAGCTACAGGACCCAAGCAAATTTGAGTGTTCTTCCACCATGTCAATGACTATCAGCATGCTTCTTTAAAGGGAATGAGAGGTGCCGTTTCGATTGGCAGAGAATTAAGTGTTCACGCCCACATCGGTGCAACACCCCCCCCCCCCCCTTTTTATGCACCTGCCGCCATGGGTCTGTGAAAATACCAAAACTTAGTCCAGCCTGACCCTGCATAGATTTACACAGCTCCTCATGCTAGGCTTGCCCTGGGCGCAAAACTCGAGCACTAGATGTTATCAGTTTGAAGATTGATTTTTTGTGAAACCGCGGTGGTGTGCCCTCAATGATTTTGCCCGCGAGAGCATGACAAATGATTTTATCAGTTTTTTTTTTTTGGCTTGGTGGCATTGTGTATATTTCTCAGTTCATACATATTTATCATATACAGTATTATTGTTTTAAGACGTATGCAAAACAGCAGAGGGTTGGGGGGGGGGTTGGGGGCTGTTCCGTCAAGCACAGTGTACTGTCAAGTAAATAACATTCTACTGAGCGGTAAGCCTCAAAAATGTGTGTAAAAATAACCCGTTTTGTATTTCTGTAGCCTCATGACATGGCGGATTCTTACAGTAACTATTGATGATCATTTAAAGAGATTTAAATGTAGTCTGTCTACATTGGCCTACTATTAATACAACTTACCTTCGTATATAATATGTAATATAAAATGATCACAAATACAGTGAATATTATAGGCTACATGCCTAATAGACAACATGAGGTTTTTCATTTCAAGATATATTAATTACATTTCTTCAAAGTGGTGTTTTGCATTTCAAATTGGGGTGACACGTTATCTTATAAATTTAAAAAATTGCTATTACATTTCTGTTGCACACGTATGTATATTACCATTGGAGGAAGGCATCGCCCGGGTGCCACATTGGGCGCGACGAAAATGATGACAAGCTTTAGAAAATGTGTATATGGATAGTTATTATATAATGAATTAAATTATAATAATCAGTGATGGTTTATTCATTGGAATGTATACATTTGAAATAGTGAATGAGATCGTCCTTAGGTCTGCTTTAAAAGTAATTTCAGTCACATTAATAGGGTAATTGTGAGTAGTGATGTGTAGCTTGAACTTTTTTTTTTTTTTTAACTATGTGCTGGTGTAAATGGAAAACATTCACTAAACTATTTTGGTTCACAGGAAACACAGTAATTAGCAGACACGCATCAATTATAGAAAGACATGTTTTAGCATTTCCTGCACGACCAGTTTATTAATGATGCTCGACATGAACATGCCCAGGGTAAAACCTAAGTCATTTAAGAAGATCAAAGTATGAACACCATTGAAGTCACTGTAAATGCATTGACAAAATGCATTAAAGCCCTGATGATGTTTTTCTTTCCTGCAGAGTGGGTGGGAGTGATCCAATTTTCTTGATTAATGGGGTCTAGGTGCTTCCTGATTGGTGATTAAACTGGAGGGGAAAGAGATTAATTAAAAAAAAAAAAAAAAAAAGACAAAGACTTTAATCACTGCAGGTTTTGGAAGGATGACTCGAATGAACATCCAATGTTGTTGATCATCATATTAAAAACAACAAGAAGGAGAAAATGTGACAAGTATGTTTTTTTTTTCTTCTTCCATCACTGGTGAAATGGTACCAGGGCCTCAGAAGGGATTTTCTTTGCAGTCGAGGGGCTTATTTGAATCGGATCTGCTGCTGATTGAAATGAATCAGCCAATATCACAACGCCTTATAACTCGATCCTGGGGACAGATGGAGCAGTCATCTGAGAGGACACTTTACTTTAATCCTGACTTCACTCGTGTGCTCTGCCATTCTGGGATGTCAGAGAGAAAGAAGGGGGGGAGGGGGGTAGGGGAGGCACTGGCTGATGACCCTTCAGGCTTTGAGACACATATGGAAATGCACACTCAAGCAAACATACGTAAATTGTTCAAACACACAATAGTCCAGTATCTGTCAGTTGCCTTGCAAGGGCAAACTAATTTCAAGGTGGACAGAAGAGGGCGAGCCAAAAACAACAGAAAAGGTGCAAAGGAGAGTTTTCTTAGTTTTCCATCTCAAGCAGCATTCAAAGAAGTTTGTTGTTGGTGTCGAAGGTCAAGTTGTCAGACGTCGTCTTCTAAGTCTGGCATTGACTTTTTGTCACCTTTTTAATGAGGTCACGTTTCACAGGAAACCCCAAGTACTGGTAAATGCTTTTGTTTTTCTTTTTACTTTTGGCGACCGCATGTGTTTTTAGTACATCGTAACCGAAACCAAATTTGGTCAATTTAATATTTTTTCCACATATCTATACCATTGCTCAGTCTCTATAGGGGTCTGTTATTTATTCATTTATTTATTTATCAATCAATCAATCAATCAACAAATTATTGACTAATCTAAAGAATTGAAAATGTCTTGATCTTCTTTGACGATACACTGTTAATGGTCCAACAAACACTGTTTTGTTGGTTTCCTGTTACCAGCATGCTCTTTACTTTGGTTGAAATGTCAAGCACCATGCATTATTATGGACAACAACATATTGCATGTATTTCATTATAATTTTTCTTTTTTTTTTACATTTGCCATTTTACATGCCATTGCTGTGTTGTTGTTACATTTATGGATCTATAACTGGACAATAAAAAAAACCACACATGCTAACATTTTATTTCTATGCTACTATGCTACTATGTCTAAGAAATGCACCCTGGAGAATTATAATTTACAATCTCCACTTTGCTGCAGTGGTGATTTTTCTTGCTGCCCTCAGTCTCATTTTAATTAAAACTGGTATTAACGATTACTTGGACATGGAGGATTAATCCATGAAAATCTGCAGCCATCTCCATATTTTGTCAATTGATTAAATTCAGATTAAAGCTAATCATTTTATTTTCTACATTCTAAGTTAAAATAAATCAAGCAATTAAGAGACTAAGTGCAAACACAAAAGACCATTAAAAATGTGTGTCATAATTTTGCATTGTCGAACTATTGTAGGAGTGGCGATAGTTGCAATAAACACACTTGCGCTTTCATTAATAGAATGGGAAATGATTCTACTTAGAAAGCTTCAACAATTTGGACCCAATTTTGGTGGTGTGGCGTCCATGCGATTAGGCGTAACTTTTCATTTCATTTCATTTTCATGCTATCTTAAGTCTAGTCTACCGTGTTTGGGGACGTTTCGGGCCTCTTTGGGCATTTTGGAGGATGGAGTTGCCCCGCCCTCAACGCATCTGACAATTTGGTTACGGAAAGTATATATATATATATATATATATATATATATATATATATATATATATATATATATATATATATATATATATATGTGTGTGTGTGTGTGTGTGTGTGTACAAAAAAAAACTAAATCCCCAAATGAATAGGCTGGCTCACTAAACATATCCTTAGTTAGCATTGTGAAGATTCTGAACAATGGAAAAGAATAGCCACCTAAAGAACACAGTGGTAAGCTTTGCTCCTGAAAAGCTTGAGGAGGAAAAGTATTGAAATGTAAGATACAACTTGATGGATATGATGTAATTATTTAATCTCACAGGCGTCCCTCCAGCGTTGTAAGGGTAAGGCCACTGTATGCATTCAGGCGATTTGAGCATGAAGCACGTTGTCAGTGTTAATGCATGATGGATGGCCAGGCTGAGCTGCTTACAGTGGAGGCTCAATGTCACCATTGTTGAAAGTCAGCCTTGGATACAAACAGTTATGAACAAATCGAGTAAAAGTCTTTGTGCTTGAGTGACAATACACAAAGAAAGTCGGTATTGTGTGTTGACTGACAAAATCTGAAGGACATAAATGATTTACTTAGACTCTAATACCAGGGCAGGGCAAGCAGAACAGTGGACATTCCGGTAAGAAAATATACATTGACTGTTTGCGCACCGTGATGCATGCACATGGAAACGTACAGTAAATCTGCACTTGCTCATGCTTTTGCTTGTTCCACACAGAATTTTAAGGCTGTGTGATGTGTGTATTTATCATGGTGGGTTGTCACTGTCGTGTGAAGTTACTTAACCAGATCATAAATGTGTGTTCGACATTAACCAGTCACTCTTACATTGAGCATTTCTTTACAATGAAAACATTCAGAGATTTCAGCAAATTGTCTTTCCTGCACCTGTTTTATTTTACATTCATATTTCGTAAAAGGAATTCACTTGTAATGCGACTGTTTTTTGTTAGGTTCAGTAAGTGTTTTCCCTCAAGCAGCAGTTCAGACAACTTGTGCTATCCACTTATGGAAATAGCACTAAGCGTGAACTACTGAGAACAAAGGTCTCACAGGCTCTTCCAGATCAGCGCACACACAAATGATCATTTTCATAATTGGATAAAACTTCAAAGTGAGGTTCGGGACCTCCCACATTCAAGTTAGTGGGGGGAAAAAAAAAAAACGCCGCGTGTAGATTTCCATCTCAGAAGATCTTTGGTTTCTCTCTGCCTGTTAAACAAGGATGCTCGTAAGGGATTCTTCATTTTATAGAGACAGTAAATCTATCCTCTCCAAAATTCCAAAATGAGTACTCTTTCCTGTGTGAAAAAAATGTTCCATATAAAGAAACATTTGGTATTTTCTGCTTAATCTCCTCCCCTTTCCCCTTTGTCCTCAGGTGAAAGGAAATTGTTGGCACTTGTACACATGCTGATTGCTCAGCCACTCAAGATGAACCAACCCCTGTGACAGTAATCCTAGCTAGTGTGTGTGTGTGTGTGTGTGTGTATACCTAGGTGTATGCTTGCATCCCTGCGGGTTCGTTGAGTCAGTTTTTCATATGGTTCCTGATGTGTGTCGACAGCAACCTGCTGGGTGAGCTTAATGCTCAGATTGACTCAAACCGATGACACGTGTCAGTAGAAAGCATCCTGCTCAGTCAGCAGTCAGTTGTTACTGTTAACATTCACAACCGTCACAAAGTCCACCACTCGAGTCGGCTATTTGTTCATTTCTCGGATGATTTTGCAATGTACTATATGGCACAATGACATGATTGACATCTGATGAGAAGTTGAACAATATCCATTCCAGGATGCTGATAGATTTCCGATGTGTTAGCACTGAAGAAATAATTTTCCCCCTTTTAAATTATGCAATGTTTTGATAATCTGTTCCTCGGTCAAACTGTAGCCATAAAAAAATAAAGTTAAATAATAACTGTTGCTTGTTTTTTGTTTTTTTTTAAGTACAAGCATTTAGATATGTTTATTTATATTCCACATGGTTCAAATGTCCCCATCATATGGCCTTTTATTTTTGTAAATTGACTATTAAAACTGTTGAATGCAAAAACATGTTAGTCATTGTGAATGATGATGATGATGAGTAGGAGGATAAGGTATGACCAATAAAACACTTTAATGATGGTGATGACAATGAGGTGTGAACAGCAAAACACTCACTTTAATGATTAATGGCAAAAGTTTGATCCGAAGGTGTCACAAATGCACATCGCACACACGCCAAGAAGTTAACGACTGTGAATGAATAACAAAAACATTCATCTCTGTTTGTCAACACGTGAACATGAGCGCGGAGGATAAAAACAACGTCAGGAGTTTTCCGCACGACAGCGGCTTTAAGTCTGACGTACCTATACTGTGTGACTTTGCAAGCGTACGTTTTCCATAAATGTTGCTCTGACTTCAGAGCCACTTCTGAGGTTCCGCTAGAGTCCAAAAGCACACGAAGATCAAGACTTTGACACTGTGACTCAAGTTTGAAATCATTCCAATGGTACTTTTTCTCTAATGCATTACAGTGCACCGTTGCTTTAAAGTCACTCAAGGGAGCAATGAGCCATTGTAGAGCATTTATGTTCTTAGCAAAGAGCAAAGCATCAGGAACATTGCAGGTCCGACTTAAGGACGAGTGCACAATGGGGGTGACAGGGGTGATGTCATCAGTAGAAGGCCTAACGAGAGTGGCTCTTGAGCCAAATGACGAATCTGTTCTCAATTGTGTCGTACTGAATTTCCTACAAAATGCAATTTGCTGTATTTCTGTGAAGTCGACTGGCATATTTTTTAGTAACCATTATACATCCGCTATCTGCACTGGAAAAGTTTGACATAACATTTTAATATTCTTAAGAGTATATATACACAGAGCTGGGCTTTTTACTACAACTGAGCGTCCGTTGCCGCAGTTCCGTCGTCCATCATTCGGATTTTTTTTCCGGGGGTTAAAAAAATTGTACATACTATAAGCCGGTCCGCCTCTAATTCCGTCTCTTTTCCGGTGTCTATTGTATATAATGTTTTACGTTAATCTATTGATTCCACGTGTTGTATTATGGCCTTTTTATTGTTTGTATGTAAAGTGCTTTGTTACAACTCCTGCTGTTATGAATGCCTGTATAAATAAAAATGTATGTATGTATGTATCATTTATACAACACTAATATTCATGCTCATTAAGATTCAAGAACTTTCCGCGGGGGAAATAAAAGGCATACTTAGTGCTCCAACTATGACAGCATTTGTCTTCACAACGGAAGCATACAATATACATTTTGGATGGATATTACTAAGACAAACTGGTGCCAGCGGTTTTCATCTCAAGGCATTTTCAATGAGCTCATCTTTCATACACTTGCAAAGGTTTCCACTTGTTCATCTGAAGAACCCAATCCTCCCTGAATTAGACAGAGATTACAGCTGGATTACGCTTCCTCTGAGAATCCCCGCCAGAGAGAAGCTATCATATCCATCAGAGGAGACGGTGGGCAGCACCTGTTACTTCACAGCCGCTTAGAAGACCACGGCCCGGCTCCTCCTCATTTATTTAATTGCAAGAACGTCTGTGATATCGAAAGACAAAAAAAATGTTGTTTTAACCTTTACATATTTCTTCTCGAGTAGAGCAATTGCACTTTAAAGCACTGTCGGAGGAATGTGTTTTGGATTTTATAACATGACTTCATACCCTGGCAAAAGATGGCTCCGAGAGAGCCTAAATGTGGCCCGAGAGGCTTTTGCCTAGTTGTGTGTGTGCCTGCAAGCACTTTACAACCAGCTGTAAGGGTCGTGATTCGCTAAAATGCAATTATCTTGAAAAAGTGCATCGTAAAGAAAGGTAATTGGAAGAAAATTGTGTCAAGAAGAGTTCATAAAAAACTGGGAGTTATTTACATGTCTAACTGTGCAAATGAGCGCTAATGTTGGCGATATTTGGTAATGGAATAGTGGAGCGGGGGCGGACGCTCGCAATTAACAACCCCTCTTAAAAGCGCGGCAGAATTGCAGGTGCACACATCTTATGGCAGTAAAATATAAGAAGTCGCTTGTCCTTAAATTACTGGACGTTATTACCTGTTATGACACATTAGCAATGCTTTTATGTGTTTCAGGTTGTAAAATGAGATCTATCTTAGGAGAACCTGCTGGGTGAAAAAAAAGAAAAAAAAAAAAAATGACTGCAATGACACGTCATGAAATAAATGAATTGAAGCATTCTTAAGAGATTAAAGCGACGATCACACCTGGGTGCCCTCTTTGGTCCGCATTGTAAATTAGTCAACCTTGCAAAGACCACACCTATGCGTTGCACAAACTCTTCTACATGTACAGTATTTACATGGGAAGTGACGGGTCGAGCAAGCGTGTAATGGTTTAGCATTACCCGAGCCACAGTCGGTCAGTCGGAGTGCACTTTTTACTGTGTTTTGATAGCAGTAGATAAAAGAATAATGAGCGGAATCGAAGCCCCGAGTAAAAGACTCGGGGAAACAAATTCATCGTGTGTGCACTGAGGCTCTGACTCAAGCTTTATCAAGACACTCAATCTCCTAAATACCCCATTTCTCGTTGGCAATAAATACGATGAGACAATTGACAATGGAGAAAGAAACAGGACAGGTAACAGTGCATTAGCAAAACAACCTGCTGTTGCTAGGGAACGTCCAAACAAACAAAGTGAGGAAGAAGTATTTGGGTGTAAATCAGCCTGAAGGGACTAAGGGACCAGTCAGTCACTGAAGCACAGCGAGCCAGTTTCACAAGGGAGGCTGGCCAAGTATCATCCAGCGTGAAATACCAGCGACTAATCGTTTAGCTCCTTCCCTTCCTTCTATTTGACCTCCTCTCCCTCGGTCACTTGCTGGACATCCGTCGCTGCTGCGTTTTATCCGACTCAGCTGCGTTGTCATGTATCGTTGGAAAATGCAAAGAACTTTTGCAGGCAAAATATTAAAAAAAACATTCACATTTTGTACATGTACGCTTGCATTGACTGCTCTCCTCAGGTAAAATGCATGCTCGATAGGGTTTAAGTTTGGAGACACGCCAGTCGAAAACCTTCCAATTTGTTACCCTGATGAACTTTTCTGTCACATTGATAAACGTTCATCTTTGTCTTGTCAGTCCATAAAAAATGGGCCGGCTTTGCTTTTGTTCTCACTGATAGGTGTTTTCCGTCTTCTGTTGTAGCCTCTGTACTTTTGTTCATTAAGTCGTCTGCGAACAGATTGTGGCGGATTCACAGCTGCTCTCTGGAGGCTGTTGCTAATTTCACCAACAGTTGCTTTTGCACCATCTTTTGCAACTTCCGCAGCGTTTCTGTCGTCAACTGCTGTTGATTTTCTTGATTTGCCCGTTCGGCGTCTGTTACTAAGTACACCACTAGGTACTTTCTTCTTCAAAACGATCTGAATGGTTGTATTGGCAATGGGCAATGTTTGTACAATGTGATTGATTTTCCAATGACGCTCAATTTCATGCTTGCTTGTTTTTACGCCCAAAGGCGGCTTTCCGGTTTACATGTCTGTTACACATTTACTTTGGTATAAATTTAATCTTCAGAGACAAAACCCAAATCTGAAACTGGCCATAGACAGTCAGAGCTAGTTTTTTTTAAAATAATAAATGGAATAGGACACACCCACTCAATAAAACGCCCTTGTTTGGTACATGGCAGGATTATCTACACCATATAACATTATATACGGTGGCTGTCCTGTGAAAAACACTTATGTCCAATTTTGGGAGAAAAAAAAAGTAATTTTCACATTAATGTGATGTCTGTAACACGGAAACATCATTCACGTAAAAATAAGAACATTGAAAAAAAATGTACATACGTTTTTCAAAGGACAACGACAATTTTGTGTATGTCACTGCTCCACAACCCATACAATACCAATTACTACTTTCCTATTAGCCGTTTTGTTACATTTTTGACTCAGTTATACATAGTCAACATTTTTTAATGCATATATTGTAAATGACTCTTTAGACTCTATTTTTGTGGCCACTTGAAGATCGCCTTCCACCCTCATAGCTCGGTGTCCATGTGTGCCCCCCGCCCCCCCTGGCAGCACCCCACACCCTCCATAGCTGTGCCACAGCCAGTGAAATGATCTTAAAAATCTATCATAAAGATAAGAATGATATAAATGCATTCAATGAATTGATCTCTGCAATGATTCAGAGAGTTTGATGTGTTCTGTTATCATATTCATGAATGAAATATTATATAATATCATATTTATGAATGAAATATGATAACATCTACCACACATGGCTTCAGCACTCAGATCTGTCTGCCTTTACCTCGATACTTAGAAGCAGTTCTAACATGTGCAAAGTTTAGCCTACTTTCAGCCATTATGTTCGATCTTAGAGTTAATTTTTTTTTTTCAGTAAGTGCGCTCGTATAAAGGGTTGACCCATCGGTATGTAAAGTAATGTTGCTGCTTCCCATGAAAACAAATCCTGAATATATTCCAGCATGTATAAGGTCAATGGTCTAATTTGACCTCTTGAACCTGATCAACTCAAGAAGAGCCATGCGAGCCGAGCGCGCGAGCGAACGTTCAGCTCGCAGCATGTAATTTTCTTTCCGCTCAAGTTGCTGCGGCAGATGACAGACGAGGTAAAAGGCTCCAGCCAAGTGAATGTGAGACGTGTGCACACTAACCGTGGCCTGTCAGTATCGTTGCTCAGCTGAGGTGATACTCTCTCAGTTTCGATGCAGTTCCGCTCCACCGAGTAGTCTGGGGACATTCCTCGAATGAACAGGGCACTCTTAAACACACTTGCACACGCCCCTGTCACACGCTGAAATCAGCCTTGCAGGGACTTCTGCATCTCATAATGTGTTTCTCTTCTTGACATGTTAATCTGCGGAATGTGCGTGAAAAGATGGCGAAGGCCTCCGTGAGGCTTAGTGGCCTGCTTTTCAGCACCTCTGGATCATTGCGGCGTGACAGGCATGAATTAATGACCTTACACACAAATCTATATACACACACACACACACACACACACACACACACACCACTCACACTGTTTGCAACACGGTTATTCCAAAACAGTAATCAGTGGAAAAAGAATTTACAGTTTCCAAAGAACGAAAATGTGCAAAATAACACCCCGCTGATGTGGGATCTGTTATGTGTGTACATCACATGTTCACGAGGAGGAGAGCCAAGGAAGTTCTCCAATTTCAAAGGGACGCATGATTCCAGTCACGTATTAATATCCTCACAAATCACGTACTATTCTTAAGCAGGATGAGAAACAGATGATGATCAAGGCTGACGTGAAGCCTAAATATTATCCCTGTGCGGTTCTATTAATGATTTCTTCTGCACATATTAGGTGTTAGAATAGATAGCATGATTACATCTCCTCACTTGATGTATGGAGGCTGCATTTCATCTGCCCAGCTGCCGCCAATATCACTCCACACTAGCGGCTTGAGGCCGTGCCGCGAATCAGGCTAATGGGCCCGGCGTTACTTCATCACACTTCTAAGTGTAAAGAGCGGCGGCGATGCCTGCAGAGGCACTAATAAAGCCATTCAGACGAGAGCGGCTCCCTTGAGTTTTCAAGACTCGACTTGAGAGTCGTTGACAAGATTGTCCGAGAGACGCAGGTGTATCATCATCGACTCTTGCATTGCACATTTAAGTGTGGAGACATGTGTTTTACTTATCCTCATCTGACCATATCTGGCTGATTCACAGCACCTAATACTTAGATGAGTGAAATTCACTTTAGTGGGGGACAGTGGATCATTCTGTAAAAAATTTCAAATTCGAAAAGTTTCAAATTCCAGTGTCGATAAAACAATCAAAATATTAAAAGAGACTTGCAGCTGTTGGAGAAATATTACACATAAAGTATAATATAATATAATGTAGTCGCTGTCCTATGAAAATCACATATGAAATAAAAAAAAAAAAAAAATAATAATGGGATGTCTGAAATGCGGAAACTTCATTAATGTAAAAACAAACAATAAAAAAAGGACATACCGGTATGTGTTTTTCACAGGACATCGACAATACAATACAATACAATATAATATGATATATTATATTGTAGCCCTGCGATTGGCTGGCAACCAATTCAGGGTGTCCCCCGCCTACTGCCCGAAGACAGCTGGGATAGGCTCCAGCATGCCCGCGACAACTTGTGAGGAGAAGCGGTATCGTTAACGGATGGATGGATATTATATTATAATATAAAATCATATCATATCATATCATGCTTGAGCAAACTGCTGCCCTACATCGCTCCCTCTTTGCATTAGTGTGAATTAGTTATTTGCATGGTGTAAAAAAATGTAATATCCTTCCAAGAATTAAAAGACTAAACGTTTGGACACACTTCTCATTCAATGCGTTTTCTTGACTTTATGACTATTTACATTGTAGCTTCTCATTGAAGGCATCAAAACTATGAATGAACACGTGGAGTTGTGTTCTTAAAAAAAGGTGAAAAAACTCTTCAGTTGTCAACAATTCCTAATTACTTTCACTCGTTTAATGGTGAAAAGCACCTCTACAAAGCCGATTGATTTCTGCAGCCTCCCTCGTGGTATTGTCAGAGTAACCTGTCCTTTAGAAAAAACAAAAAATAAGCCTGCCTGCACGGCATATCCGATGCCTCTGACTTTCTCTCCAATAAATTAAAGAGCAATTACACAACTGGTTTTCAAAGCCTAGAGTTTGCGCATGTGTGCGAGGAGTGACATTTTGGCATGTCTGTCGACACATCGCCGCGATCATGCTGGGTGTGAACACTGGTATAAATCATCTATGCAGGCAGAGTTGCTGTTACGACGATGACGCGCTTTGCAATGTAAAAATTATTCACTACGAGTCTAAATGTAACACTGCTACCAATTCATCACAACAATTAAATTGTTGCAAAGGAATTATGATGTCTTGGTTTTGGATGTGGCGTTTAAAGAGAGTGGTATCTTTCCATTTTGCTCGTTTCCTTGTTCAAACAGACTGCAGAATTCTCAGGATTGGACATGCATAACTTCTGTTCTGCCAGGTGAATTACAGTTGTTTTCCCACCACAGTTATTTTCCCCTCCACTTGTGATCTCAGTGAATCCACAGGATCACTGCATGTCCCATCAATACATGTCATTTTAGTTGATATATCCAGTTACAAATAGGGGAGCGCATGGTAGTCGCTTAGGAACAAGGCAGAAAGTTAAATCATAACAAATACCAGTTCCTTATCATAAATTTTCATCGGGAGGCAGCAGGTAAACTAAAATGACAATTGGACTGGAATGCAGACCTCCGCCAAGACCATCCATCCAGTGTACATCCTGGACTAGTCAATCTCAGGGAGCAAATAGACAAACAGCCATTCAAATTCATATTCACATATATGGACCATTTAGATTTAGATTTAGATTTGTATCAGCACCAATTTGTACACTTTCATAAAAAACAAGTTGTTGTTGGTAATCCTGGCAACTATCAGAGGTGGGCATTTTACAAAATGTTGCTGGTCGTCATTTGTCATCCACCAGCGACCCGGGTACCCGTCTCATTCGTCAGTCTGTCATTTTTCATGGCAAATTGAATTGCAATCATCAGTCCGTCATACTCGGGTGTCAGGAAGTGGCGTGCAGGACCCCAAAACAGCAAGGCAATAGGGATGAGGGTTCAGGTAGGTTTAATGGACAATGACAGCATAAGCCGTATAGCTCAACGTGACTAGAGTAGTAGGGCTGGACGTGACTGGAAAAGCAAAGTATGGCGAGACTGGAGAAGCAAGACAGGGCGAGACTGGAAGAGCAAAGCAGGACGAGACTAGGAGAGCAAGGCCGGACAAGTCTGGGAGAATAAGGTTTGACATGACCACGGAAGCTGGGCTTGATGTGACTGGGGCAAAACATAATTATACCAGACTAACATTGCTAGAATTCACACCCGCAAAGACACAGACAGACTAGGACAGCAAAGACACTGACAATGACCCGACCAGGCCTGAGCGAAAACTAGGAACTTAAATACAGGCACACTGACGAGACAACGAGAAACACCTGGACAAGATGCGCAAGGTAAGAGGGAGCTGATTGGCTAACACTAGGGAGTGGAAGGCACACAGGTGGACACAATAATCATGACGAGGCAGACAGACACAGAAACACTGAGCAAAACATGAAACTAAAAAAAAAACAAAAAAACAAGCAGACCATACATGACACAGTCCATCAGTCAGTCCGTCAGTTAAGTCTGTCACAACTTTGTTGGTCCGTCAGTCGATCCCCCCAAAAACATCAGGAAAACGGGCGTCCGCCAGTGACGTGATGAGTGATGAAAACCCACCTCCGTCATTCGTCAGTCCATCTTTTTCAAAAGGTGTCCTGTCGTTCGTAAATCAGCAGCAAAACGGGAGCCCCTCTTTGACGGACCGACGGGCCGTTCTGTCGGTCTGATGGAATGCCCACCTCGGGATACTACCAAATAAGACTGAATGAACCATATTATTAGAACAGTGGAGCCTCTAAATTAAACACAATGCGTACCTGCAACAATATACTTGATTTATGTATTTATTTATTGAGAACATTAAGGAATACAGACAATTTCCATTATTGTTTTGACGAGCTATGCCAAAGACCATTTTTCAATGTTTCGTCACGAAGGGTTAGGAAACAGCTGATAACAAGCCTTTGAGATAAGCTAAGTAAACACCGGTCAATCCGGGCCATAAAACGTGAGTGAGTTGCAAGCAGCCGATACAGTAAGTTGTCGCTGCTTTTGTAAGACTGCAACCCCGTGTCCCATTTCTGGACAAATCATTGAACAAAATGTCAGAAGCTTTGAGAACAATTGCATGTCTCAGTCATCATACCTCCTTTACTACCTTCAGGCCTACTCTTCACTGAGTTTTTATGAGGCTCAAGTAAAGACATCCATAGTATCTGCCCCGGGGGCTAAAGGTTGGAGGAAAGGGAAGCTAGCAAAGCGCCTATTCATAACTGTTAAAAACTTAAGCCTTCCTCTAGGTCTTAGCTGCTGATAGAATAACGTCCATTGACTGATAAGGAGGAGGGGGTCGTCTTTCAGCATACAATCTCCTGCGGGGCTTACTTAGAGGGACGCACAATCCCCCATTCAGAAAAGATGAGCAGTGGCACTCATGAAGAAAAAAAAAAAAAAAAAAATGTGCAGAGGGCATGGAAATCTGTCAGCGAGTGAGGGGCAATTTGTCAGCGTTAGAAATCCAGAAAGAAGCCTAAGAAATATATGTGTCTGAGCATGGTCTTGGAGATGAATGACAGAAAGACAGCCAGAAATGTGGAAGGACAGAAAATATGTTGGCAGCCGCTTCCAGGCTGTCAGGTACATGTCCAGGTCCAATGATGTAATCGTGGGTTAGCCAGTTCAACAAGCAGCAGGGCTCTTAGTGGAGCTTTGGCCCAGCAGGTGAAATGCAACAATAGCCCGATTCATTTCCCGTGTATGCCTCCAAAGTGGCGACAGAGCCCCAACACTTGGAGAAGGAGGTGGAGGGCCATTAGAAAGCTCTTTATATCCTCTACATCTGTCCCCTGCCCTCCTTTTTTTTGTGTATGGCTCAGCATCAGAGAGCTCAGTAACTCAAACCTAGCCTGATCCCGCTGCTGCATTCTTGTTGCTGCTTCAAATTCTTCACAATGCTTCATTTATGTTTCATTTATTTAAAAAGCTCTGAAATGAATTTTTGAAATCATTTCATACAAAAAAGTCAGTTTATATGGTTTGCCTGTTCGCAGAGTTGAGCACGTTAGCCTTTTGTGCCAATCTGTCCTCCGTCCACGACGTTTAAAATTAGGCGTGGACCGGCCTATAGACGGGTACTATTCCCCCCCCCGACAAAAAGGCGAATGACAGGCGACGGAAGGGCACCCACGCTGCAGACGGATAACTAATAACCGACACTCAAAAAGTAAAATGCCCAGCTCTGCTAATCACTATAATTGTTACTGTCATACTGTTTCATTTCTTCTTAGTACTTGCTTTTAGGGTGCTTCAGCTACTTCAAAATACTTTATTGGGGGTGTTGAATTTTTATATATATTTTTTTGATTTAAAAACATAATTTGAACAAGGTGCTGCAAAATCTTGAAGTTACATAATTAAAGTTTTTCGAGTTTTGACCTTGGAAAGTGTTTATGAACTCTGACAGGCTTCAGTTAAAAAAAACAATCTTTCGGTCCATCTGCTGTAGTTATTGTTGAAGCCATCTGAATGGATGGTTTTGTTGTTGTACCGTTTATTGCCACAGAGGGGCATTGTACTGTGAACATTAATGGACACTTGCAGGTAAAAACAAAACAAAGACATTTACAAACTGATTTGCTCAACTGCTCTGCCATTGTTTCATCAAATCCTGTTGGCAGGTCAAAGGGGTAATTCCTGTTTTTGATACATCATGTGTATATGACCTTGAAATGGCAGATAGTTCTACAGGTGCACAGGTAAGTTGTTTCGTCCAAATGATAAGGTGGCTGTTTATGATGACAGATTTAAAACAAGTATTACAAAAGGAAAACCACCACTCGCCATCTATCGCCTTGTTATTTCACGTTTGAGTTATGATGCTTAGCTAATGCATCCGTCTTTCTTTTCACGAAAGATGGTCCGAGTCAGGAGTGCAGGCTATATTTACACCCCTGCTAAATTATACACTACGCATTAAATGAGTCACAGTGTTGAAATGGAATTTGTTTATACAGCATGAGCTGAATGCTGCCCGATTGTAGGGTGTGATTACACCAGGAAGCACACAGTGAACACACTTTTTTTGCCTCCTGGTATGCTAGGTGTAGTGCAGTTTTAGTTTCATTATTTTTTTTTTTTATTTTTACAATCATCACAACATACACCGGATATAAAAACTCTGCACACCACCCTTCAAATGCCAGCTGTTTGTTTTGGTGATTTAAAGTGCCTTTGCCAGCTAAGAAGCCTGTAGGTTTTATACTAAGTCTGGCTGGTATTTTGAACTTTTTATAATTGCCTTCACCTTCAATTGGTAACGGGTGGGTAACGGGTGTGTGCTGACTCCCGTTAACATGATTTTGAATGTGACTGGTTAATTCTGAACAGCCACATCTCTAGTTATGAGAGGGTGTTATAAGAGGGCGCACTTGTGAAACCACTTTATATCCGTTGTTTTTTTTTATTTGTTTTTTTATTACTCCTCTCGAAAATATGTGTTCTTTTTTTTTCAGTTGAGTTATACAGTTTGTCAGATTAATTGTGGAAAAGGGTTTGAAAGGATTTATCTTGGTCTATTTTTTTTTTGTATTACAAAAACCTGGCATTTATTTGATCATGATTATATGGATTTTCATCTACTGTAGTTGAATATCATAAATGTTTGAATCTCAGTAGAATTTTTTAACTTATATGGCTTTAAAAATATCCATCCAACCATTTTCTATTTAGTTTTCCTTGTTCAGGAGAGTTGGAGCCTGTCCCAGCTGACTTTGGATGAGAGGTGGAATACACCCAGGACTGGTTGCCAGTCAGGGAAGGACAATCGCAAGTCTTCGGTGAGCCTAATGCGCATGCTTTGGAGATCTGGGAGGAAGCTATAAAAACCCAGGCAAGCATGGTAAGAACACGCAAGCTTTACGCAGGAAGGCCGGAGCTGAGATTAAAACCCAGAACCTCATCTCACTGCCATAATGCGGCACCTATAAAATTATTATGGGTAAAGAAAAAATTGTTGCATGACTGAGTGGTTGAGAGAATGTGAGCAAAACCTGAGTATGACATTTAATGATTTAATGATATACTTTAATGACAACAACTGGTCCATGAAGCAAATTTGAAGTGTCATTTTCCCATCACTACATTATTCAACAGAATTCCTAAAACGTGTTTGCATGCCAAAAAGGAAACGTCCTCCATCTGCACTTGAGAATGACACATTTGGTTCTGATTGGGAAGTTAAGAAATTAATAATAGACATTTTGATGTGGCTGTGGCATATAACATTGCTGTTGGAAGAACCATTGAGTTGAGGGGTGTTACATTTAACATAAACATTTCAGTAAAAAAGCTTTAGAATTAATGTGAAGGAATTTATTTTTACACAAGCTGTTCAACAATAATGAACATACATATATCCATACATGGAAACTAATGCATTTTTATTTCATTTTTTTATTCAAATGAACATGTACCATTTAGGACATCATATATTTAGCACGGCATGTAGGCTCAACTTCAGGCAGTCATTGACTGCAAATGATTTTCAAGCAAGATAATAGTTACAATTAAAATGAGGTAATTTGTTCAAAAATACTCAATGGCCCTTGCAATAAATTATCATTTTGAAACCGCTTTCAATCACATTTCAAATCCACTCATGTGTAAAGGTAAGAAATGACCATGACACACATCCCGGCCAATTCTCAGAAATTCCTGTTAGTTTCCATTAAACATTACCCAACTTTATATTATCATATTCTCTGGATTAAAGGTTGTTCACCCCGTTGCATTGAAAATGGCTGTTTTGTCAGCAAATAGTCTTTGGTACCAGGGGAACGTCTAAAGTGACGCCTTGCGAGCGCTGGATGAGAAATGAGTTTGAATGTCAAGCCGCACAGGTGCCAGGTAGCTCAATACTAGCTGAGGACTATGTAATGCTATTGAAGTTAATGGCGGCAGAGGGGAACGTTACCCCGCGGTCATGTGCTCGAATGGATCACAGACACCCGATGGCTGCCAAATACACATGCACAACTCTTCGTCTTATTTCCAAGTCACATTATGGCACACTCATCAGGCCATGTGCTGTTATTGGTCACATGAGGAGACGTACACACATTTTCAGAGAATGGTTTCATTTATAAAGTGGGTCATAAAAAGCAAAATCAGAGGCTTGGGGTGGTTTCTCCTTCAAAATATCTGAACAGAGTGACCTTTTATGTTAAGGTAATAGACTGCAGACATTTGCCCCATAATCTGCATTGATGTGTTTACTTTTCAATTATGTTCAAGCGAAGGGCTTTGATATCACATGTGTAGGTTTTAAAACATAATGTAATGTGGAGTGTGTTAAAACCCATTTATCAACATTGACGGGACAAGTTGAACGAGTAGGAAACAAAGTAAAGAAGGACACCATGGCTGAGAAGGTACGTACTTGTGAACTTTGACTGTTTGCCTGGTAACAAGATGTAAAGTCTGAACGTGTGTATTTTTATGAGGGCTAGACTTAAGAAATTCCCTCATATGGACCCAAGTGGTCACTTTTACATGCAGATGATTTCTGCTCCTTCCAATACCAACACATCCACTGTTAATATCCTTTTTTGCTGTTCCATTTCAGTTGGACCGCGTATTTATGGCCTCTAAATCCAAACCATTGCATGATCTTGAAATTGGCAGACTGTTAAACTGTTTTTTTTCTGAGCCTTTACAAAGCTTAGGGTTAGGAACCAAAACAGGTCAGGGGCATGTTTATATTGGGTCGCGAATGTGTCAGAGTAAATAGCTGTAAGCTATTACGCATTTTCTTGGCAATGGACTATTTGATTTATGTTTGTTGTGATGAACTCGTGTCTTTAGTGGTCTGTGGAAAGTGTAAACTCAAATATTTAAAAATGGTCCCTTTCAGGTGGTTGATGGACCTTCGGTTTGTTTGGAATTGGAATCAACATTATGTGTAGAGAATTAATAATTAATCCATCCCCGGGGTTAAACTATCACTTAGATTTCAATCCGTGATGCTGGCCAACCTATTGATTGATTCTTATTTTGAAAATAAAATTTTCCCAACAAAATAAAGGGATTTGAAGAGTGTCGCCATCGTAACCGCTACTTTGACCTCCTGCATGGACTCTATCAATTCAGTTTCTTCTCATGCCATGTGTGACTGTGCCTCTCGCGCAGCAATTTTCCAGGGAATGAGAGGAGCCACTTTGATTGGCGGTGAATCAAGTTATCTGTGTTCATGCCCACAACGCCGCAAAATGCCCAACCTGCGTGTGTCTTTCAAAATGCCAACGTCCAGTCCAGCCCACCTCTGCGAAGATTTAGACCATTCTTCGCTTTTAAGTTGCACTGGGGATGAAACCAGAGATCGAAATGTTATCAGTAATACATTTTATTTTTGGAATGTACAATAAATGAAAAGTCAAAAAGCTGTGATATAGTTACCCGAAAAGCAGAAATGTTGCAAATTCTGCAACGCTTCTTAAAACCCTCTCAGCTGCCTGTGGCCCTTCCATCTCTGAAAGGCAGCTCACCTGTTCACCTTTGTTTCATTTCAAATTCCTTCCAACGTTTGTTGCTAACCGGATGTGGGTATTCCATTATAGTTTCAGCAAAGCTCCTCGAGCCCAACGTAACAGAGTAACAGAGAAACAGTTCTGATCGGTTAATTTGGTTTCTTAAAAATCAAACTAGAGGTACAAAATCGGGCCAGTGAGGGATGATTTTTTTTCATTTACTTCTGTCAGGTCAGATTGACAATTTTAGCAAAAATGGAAAAAAGTAATACTTTGAAAACACCCCCTTTA
Source organism: Filicampus tigris (assembly GCF_054856515.1). Taxonomy (NCBI): domain Eukaryota; kingdom Metazoa; phylum Chordata; class Actinopteri; order Syngnathiformes; family Syngnathidae; genus Filicampus; species Filicampus tigris. The sequence goes on along the minus strand of NC_141223.1, from coordinate 3,111,997 downwards.
ACAACTTAATCATTGTCCATCATAACACAAAGTGTACTCATGGACAAAAGCATGTCTCCACTAGAGATTTGATACCTTCCACTTTATTTTGAAATCCTCAATGATCCTACTGGAAGTCATTCTCTCAGTCAAGAATAGAGGGGATTTGCTGTGCGCTGTCATCTTGCTTCACTGTCATTTAACTGTTCTGTATTTTCAGAGGGCAAATGGAAGGGAAATCCCCATCCAGGGAGATGAAAGCATGGAGCTGAAAGTGGACTTGTGTTAATCACGGTGGTCTTGTCCTCCCTCCGTCCCTGCCTTCCTACTTGCTGTATATGCTTACTTTGAGTCAGAAGTAGAAGCCCTCCACTTGCTCGCTCAGCCACCTTTTTGAGCAGTCAACAGTGGGCCTGTGATGTATCGGCTATAAAATGCCAAATAAAACTTATGGGCAGCCATTGGCGGAGTGCAGGAGCCCATGCGACACAATGGATCATTGTTATGGAATGGATGATGTCATGACTCGGTTGCTCCTCTTCATTTACTCTCGTTTGTTAAAGGCGGAAGCTCTCGCTGTATCTCTGCACCTCTCTGATGATGTCATGTCTCCTCCATTGCATTGCCGCTTTTTGCACAAATCTGCTCCCTATATATATATATATATATATATATATTGCCACAAAATCAGACATCACAGATCAGCACCCGGTACCATCAAAGGACCACAATATTATACCGTTCTAAAAATAGCTCACAAGTCATGGGGCATTGGGATTTCCTCTGAATTTTGTAGAAGTGATCGTTTGAAAATGTAAACTCTTGCAGGGATTTATAGAAAGTGTCACATATTGATTATCAGTTTCACACCGTGCCTCTACTATGCGAAACGATTAACATGATCAGTGTTTTCATATAGGTGAATATCCTAAATTATTAGAAATGATATAAAATTAAAGGTCATTTGAGCATTTTATTTCAGAAGTGTGTATCAAACTGGTAGCCCTTCATATTGATCACCCTCAAAGTAGCTCTCAGTATATAAAAGGTTGGTGACTCCTGAAGCATGCTATGCTCAGACTGCAGAACCATTAACAGACCCAACTGAATAAATTCATCAACGCTTTTGTCATAGCTTCATTTATCCGTTTAACAGAGCCACTAATCCGATGTTATCCGGTCAAAGCAATATGTTGCTCTATTATAAATACGGTACATACATACACCATATAAGATAATTTCAAAATAAAAATCCAACAGTTAAATATGACAAGTTTTGTAAAATAAATAAATAAGCAAAAAAAAAAAACAAAACAAAAAAAAAACACAACAGCACATTTACCACTCTCTATTTTCTGCTAAGTGTCACTGGCACTGTCGTGATTCCCTTCCCTGACTTCTGAGCAGGCAGGGTGGGCTCAGTTGCCTGCGGTGACCGTGTGAATGGTTGTATGTCTCTAAATGTACCCTGTGATTGACTAGCGAGCGTTCCAGAGTGTAGGCTTCCCTTTTTAGGGAAAGGTCCGAGCTCCGTACAACCTTGAAAAGGATAAACTGTACAGAATTGAAAGGGATTGATATTTTTCATATGAGTGGCCCACTAGTAAATGACTTCTCACGACTGCAGGTGGCACAAAAGTAAAACAAAAAAAACAAAAAAAATGACAAACGTTCACATGATTTTAACTTGCGGTCAAGATTCAGTGCGTGCAAGTTTGTGCGAAAATATCTTCGGCTACTATATAAACTTAAAAATGCTAGATTTACAGCAAAGGAGAAACATTTCAATAATTCCTCCCCAATCGTGTTCCAACCGCAAACTGTTTGTCATTCAACGCTTATTTTGCAAGTAAAGTGAACATTTGGATTCCTGCCACAAAAAACAGCGTGTATATAATAATTCACCTGCGAGCTGGCTCGGCAGGTAGTAATTAAGCAGATCAGCAATAAAACTTTCCAGTGAATGTCAAGATGCAAAAGAGGGCAAAGGGTTTACGTTCCTTTTTGGTTCCAGTGTGCAATGGTCTCTTTATGCTACCTAATAATTTGTGAATTCATCTAATGAGGTTTAATGTCAGGTTATTGCATCTGAATTAGTAAGGTCCCCTCCTGCCGAATGTGATTTTGTTAATTTAACTTTTTTTTTTTTTTGTCTGAAGTTACCGACAGCAAAATAAGAACAAAAAACATTCTTGGGCCCAACTAAAATGTAGGTCAAAACTTGTGTTTAAGATAAATGAATACATTCCAACAAATTTGTTGGAAGACACAAAGCTGACAGGAAAAAGGAAGAAGTCACTGAAAAAGAGTAACACAAGTAAGACAATACGAAAACCACATTTAATCTAATTTTATTTGAGAGTTGACTGAAAAAAAATGTTGCAGTATTTCAAATAATGGAGTACAATACTACGGAATCCAAAATTAAGTAAACCAACAGGATACATAAACGTTAGCATTAAATTCAGTTGGGGTTAATGATTTTGGAAAATAATCTAATTGTGATGTATTTTCCTCAATGTTGCGATTGCGACTCAATACGCAATTGTTTTTCCAAATGTATTTTTGAACCAACACAAGCAATTAGTCTTCAGATCTATTATACATTTAAGGGTACCATGAAAAAGTCCAATGAAGCATTAAATCAGGCAGAAATTAGTCATGACAACATTAATTAAGAAAGACAGTAGTTATCTACCATAATTACAGGTGTAAACTTACTAAATACCCTGACACACAACGCAGTCTTGAACATGTTCACCGCAGCAAAAATTTGCCATGTGGCGTTTATATATAACTATATACTGTACGATAAATCAGTAAGACTAAACTAATGTGCAGATTACAACAATGATGCAAGCAAACCTTTACAACTTCACCATATCCATCTTTTCATAGTTCATGAAACTTAATTTGTAGAAATGTGGACTCCAACTGCATTTTAAAGAGACAGTGTGAAAAATAAAATTGATTTTTCAATATTCTTTCATTTTAAAAACCCACTGTTAATTTCAATAATATACAAAATTATGTTCATATCAGCGTCATTTTTTAATAAAATCGTAGGTAATCGGTAATTATATTACACCGGTCGCGCCTCACCTTACAGGAGGCTGACATGTTTCGCTGACATTTTTCTGCTACGGATACTCGAAGGTGACAAATCACCTGATCACAAAATGCTGGATCAATGACTGCAACATGTGGAACAAATGCAATGCACTTACTTCATCTAGACAAAGATTCCCGATCTCAGTTGCATCACACATGTAAGATGCAAGAATATATCTGCTTGCCGCTACATAACTTCTTCGATTTCAAAAACAGATAAGCGCCACTCATTTTGTCTGTCTTCATTTGCTTTTTTCTAATTCGGACTAGGCAACATCTGGCTACGTACAGACTATGTATCCTCATATGTGACTGCTGACAACTTTGCAGGGTGCTGTCATTTTCAAACCATTTGACCAGATGAGATGTTTCGATTGGTCACCTCGCACATAGCAGGCATGGTGATTTTTTTTTTTTTTTAAACTTTTTTATTTATTTAATTTTTTTTTTTTTTTTTTTTTTTTTTTTTTTTTTATGTCCACTGATAGTGTAGTGGTACACACGCCTGAGTTGTGTGCGGGCAGCGTGGGATCGATTCCCGCTCAGTGACAGTGTCTATGTGTGCCCTGCGACTGGCTGGCGACCAGTTCGGGGTGTAGTCTGCCTTCGCCCATTGACGGCTGGGATAGGCTCCAGCAATTCCCCGCGACCCTGTATAGGATAAGCGGTTTGGAAGATGACATGACATGACAATTTTTTTTTTACCTCGCGTGGCGATCCAACAAATTAGATACTCACCTCAGTGTCTCATGAGAATTTACTGAAAATTCTGTGGCAGGTCATCTCCGCCTGTTCTGAGCCCCTAGGCTACACTCCCAATGACCAGTCAAATCGCAGCCCTTGCAATTAGCAAATTAAGTTTTATGATGTAACAATTATAGTGCAAATGCAATTCATTTTTTCAGCCCTAAAATTGTTTGTGCCGTTGTTTAATCGAGTCGACCAATAAGTGACCAGAAGTGGCCAAGGTTACACCTATGGTCTCTATCGACTAGGTACCATGTAGTGGAAATCGCACGCCATTAGGGAGTCACCCCAAAAAGCATTGTTCAAATTGCGACTAAAGTATATGTACAGTGCATACAACACTTCCACAACAGAATACCTAGCGTCTATCATAAGAATAAATAAAACAGTGTCAACTTCTGGCACATTACATTTTTGTGTTTGTGTGTTTTGTTTTTTTAAACTTGATGGAACCTCATCCTGGAAGTGTGTGAAACCAAAGAACAGCGGCTTTGCCCAAAGCCCTGTTCTGTCTCCCTCGTCTCCCCGTGCCATCCCCAGTGGTCGCCAACGTTCGGCCCACCAGCCCACAAGCGGGGACCAGCCTAGCCTTCCACGCTTCAGCCATCCAGTGCTCCGTCACCCTGGCGTCGCATGACATTCTTTCCCACAGGCAGTCGCATAGTTCCAGCGTCTCCTCATGCGAGGGGCCTGGGACTCTGCAACAGGCGGGGGGCACTTCAAAGGCCGGCCGGCCCACAGCTGCAGCCTGTCGCTCCAGCAGCCAGCTCCAGTTTGTAATCATTATTAAAGGCTTGACCTCGGAGGCATCTCTGCCGCTGTTCACACCCCCTTTCCAGCCGTGATAACGCTGCATGAGGCTCCTCTCAAGGCGACTCCTGTTACCCATCATCAGTGTGGCTCAAGCATTGTCCTGCGCTGTTGTTGTGCTGGGGTGCGGTAAGTGATGAAAAGAGCCATGTTGCTGATTGTCAATAAAGGCCGGCGGTAGCTCATCTTTCAGGAGTCTTGGTTCAATTTCAAATGGAAAATAGCAACTAGTTGTTGGGAATTTCAATCCTCTGTGCGTCTCACACAGCTGCCTCCAATCTTGGAGGGATGCTGGTCTGCTTCCCGATGACCCTTGAGCAAGACAACAAGACCCCGTCCCACCCAGCTCAAGATTCACTCTTGACATCGCTCTTTGCAGACGTGCACGTGTGTGAGCTCGTTCTCTGTGCGGCGTGCAACACAAAATAGTCCCGCGTGTGATTTTGGCGCGTTGGACATCCGGGTTACTTCCGTGTTCATCCTGTGAGGCTGGTGTAGTTTTCGAGAAGTATATTCAGTAAAATGCCCTTTGCCACACTTTCTACAACTGCACCACAACAACATCATTTGCACTCCTCACCAAGAAACATGACGGCCTGGCGAGTGGATTTCTTCCAAAAATGGATCGGGGCAAGGAACATATGGCCGTAAATAAAAAAGGAAAAAACACGTTTTACGCAATGTCGTGGTTTATACTGCACAGTATAAAAGTGGCTTCCCCGGATGGAGGAAGTATTTTTCAAATCAAGACTTACTGGCCACAGCCCTCTTCTCGGACACACTCAGTAAACATCGGAGGTGGGCTATTTTTCTTCGTTGTTTTTATGATGTCACGTGAGAGGGCTTGTACTCAAATAAGGAAGTGGCGACAGCTCCGATATACAGCCTGCGAGCTAGTGAGGTGTGGCATCAGCATTGACATGTGGAGGCGACTCTACACTGCATGCATACCCGACTCGCTCTGATGAAGGCCCAAGTGTTGACAGCCAAAACTGTTAGCAATGTAAGAGAACTTCTTTTTACATACACGCACGCACGCACACACACACACACACGCACACCCCCGCACATAGACAAAACGCTTCTGAACACAAGAAATCGCAGTCAATCAAATCGGTAACCCTTCACTTTTTGAACATCGTCTCGAATTTGTATATCGTCGCTGTCCTGTGAAAAACACTTATGTCCAATTTGGGAAACATTTTGAATTTTCACGTTAATGCAATGTCTGTAACGCAGAACCACCATTCGTGGAAAAATAAGAACATTTTAAAAAATGGACAAAAGTGTTTTTCACAGGACAGTGATGATTTGGTAATTAAACGTCTGTAAACAATCTCCAGTATTGTTAGGAAATCCTTCAAAAATCGGAACAATTTAGAGTCATGATGTGTGTTTTGTTGAATTTGTTATGATTAGATATAATTTTGTTCATGTCACGTTTTCTCTCTGTCCCTTTTTCATGTCGTGTCTACTCAATATGTGTTCGTCTTCACCTGTTCTCATCAGCCCTGTTCCTTGTGTCAACAAATCGGCTCCCCCCAGCATGTCTTGTCGTGGGGTGCTTCATTGTCTCATCAGTTTGCTTGTATTTAGTTGCCTGGTGTCTTTCAGTCAGTGTCAGATCAGATCATCAAAAAATCATGCGTCCCTAGTTTTGTTATGCTTCCTATTGTGGTGAGTGTTTTGTTTCCCCGTGTTTCTTCACTTTGAATCAGATTTTGTAGTAGTTTCTTTATTTAGTAAAGTATTTTGATTCTTCCATGTGCCTTGTTTGCTTTTGCTTTCTGAAAATAAATGTTTTTTTTTTTTTGTCAATATAAGTACATGATATACATAATAGGACATATATATACGTAAGTACAGATATATACACCTGTATACACCTAGCAGCCACAGTATTATGAAAATTGGCCATCAAATCGATTGATGGTCTGATTGATTTAAGCATACTGAATCAACAAGAAATAAAATAAGATAATTGAAGACTCTAAATTCTCCAGAGGTGTGAATGCGAGTGTGAATGGTTATTTGTCTATTTGTGCCCGGTGATTGGCTGGTGACTACTTCAAGGTGTACCCTGCCTCTCGCCCAGTCAGCTGAGAAAGGCTCCAGCGTGTCCGTGAGTATAATAATGTGTAATAATATGTTTTTTTCATAGCTGCATTTTTTTGGGGGGGGATCACAATGAGGGCTGTGTCGAAAATGTTTGACAGAATACGGTTAATCTTGCTTATTCGTGGCAGCTTTATTGGCGTGCAATCATTTAAATGCCAATTCATGAGAATTTAGCTTGGTCACCAAAACTGGTTATGTTTATTTATTTATTTATTTATTTATGTATCATTGGAGAAGTCATAGCAACTACAGTGGAAAGCAATAATTTTCAGACCTTCGTTGAAACATCTGCATCCATAGTGCAAAAAGGCTGTAAATCGCAATAAAAAAAAAAAACACTTCTGCACATCCGCTATTAACAGTCATGTCGGGTGATAACAATCATCCGGAGCACAATAGCCTCATGCTTGAGTCATTCAAAAAAATCTAGCAACAGATGTTAATGCGCCAACAGTCAGAATAACATTTGTTTTACTGTATTCTTTTTTTTTCCCCATGAATGTCCGATGCTCAATAAATATGCAATGTTACTGAGTCACACCAAAACAAGAGCCGCAGGTGTTCACTAATAGCAGGCCAGTCGAATGAGTGGGAGGACGTCTATACCAGGTGTGCTTACAAAATGCGGAGCTTGATAAGCCTTTATTAAAGAGTCATCTCATTGTGTGACATCCAGCTGTGGCGTGCGTTTGACCTCGATCGACGTGCACTTAATAATCAATCTGTGCGTCAAGTCATTGGCTTTTATTAGCGTTATATGTTGCATTTGCACGCGTACGGCTGTTTTGAACGCTGACATTCTCCTTAACAATGTTTGGCTTGCTTCTGAGGGCAATAAATCCAGGCTGCACCTTTGCTTCAAATTGCCAGGTTGTCAGTGTTAATTGCATAGTTTTGCAATGATGATGGTGATGATGATCTCTCTATGAAAAAAAAAAAAAAAAGTTCACAGTCGTCCCCATTTTTGCTGCCAATAAATGGCAAGCATGCATTGTCTCATGTAAAGTTGCCGGTGGAAATTTTGATTGAATATTAAATGTCGAGTCATTCATCACCAGGAGATTAAAAAGGCAAAGCAATGCGTGCGTTTATTCTCTCTAACAGCACTGGGGTCACCGGAGACTTAAAGCCTGACAACCTTTGTCTTTCAAGTATAGTTAAAAAAAAACAAAAAAAAAAACTGTTGACGTACAACTACATTATTACGAGATGCAGGATGAAGGATTTTTGTAATGTATCCTTTTTATACTCTCACAGATGAAATAATAATACATCTTGGTTTGTGTGGCGGTGATCATCTCGACATATTTGTAAATTGTAACATGAAAGGCACCTCGACACCAGTGTGTCTCGTAAGGGTTACGCCGCTTACGCGTCCTCCAAGCCCATTGCAGGGATCACGTGGAAACATTTAATAATTTATTTTCAAAATGATAAATAGATGTTCTCATTCATTTCACGAGCTCATCAATAAGTTGTTATGTGTGTGCTACAACTCGTTTCCTTGGGGAGATAATAACCTCCACGGCAAAATCAGCTCAAATGTCTCATTAAAGCTCCGATTACTGATGAAAAGAAAGTAAAACTGCTACAGTGCGTCTCTAGATTATTTTTGTTATGTGTTTAAATTTTAAATTTTAAATGCCTGTGACAATGGGTCTTATTGAAATGAGCTCCGTTTTTTTAACAGAGGCAGAATTATTGTTTTAATTTCATTTTTTTTTTTAATTTATATTATTTGAATTGTTTGGGAACGACTGTGGTAAGACTTTAGCGGGGTTGCCATTATAAGGACAATCTGCTTTTTATTTTATTTTACTTTCTTGTCATGATACAAAAGAACGATAGCAGCGGTGAAGAGGAAAATTGTGACCGTAGAACCGGGAAATAAAATTGTGACAACATAGGAAAGTAGTACATATGTCTCTGTCCTGACTGCTCAGTATAATATGGAAAGTCATTATTTTTGCTAAAGAAATGAAGAAACTAATGCAGGAATCAAACTATAGTCATTTAGAAGTAATTAGTTACAGTACATTACTAATTGATATGGCATTAACCTTTACACATGGATAACCTTCAAGAAGACCAAAATAACAGATTACAAATGTTGATAATCTAAATGACCAACTTCCTTTTTTTTGTTTTAGACCAACTTTCCATTTTTTCACGTCAAAATATACGAAAATATACTTACAGTAAAAATTCAAATGTCAGTTGCTAAAAACACTGAATACGAATTGTTGCCTAGAGTCTTAATTTCAGAAGTTTTTTTTTTTTTTTTTATCTTGTTGTCTTTGAATTTAATATTTCCAGTCAAAGTGCAATAAAGTGTAATACTCACCGGACTTGTATTGCCTGTTATATGCTCCTAACACTGGTCAATTAACAGACAAATGAACACTGTTTCACTTCAGATATGAGTATATGTGACCATGCGCTCCTTATTTAGCTCATAGCGCTAACCTTTTTGTTGTTGTCCTTTTAAATATACAATATCGCTGCATGATTGTGTTTTTATGGATACTCCAGGAGGGATTTTCGGCTGCCACATTGTTCCAATATCCATAACCATCTGCGTAAAGTTAGTTCCATCCGTGTCAGACTGATGACTTCAAATGCACTACGCCTGCACAAACAAGCCTGACTATTGTGCTGTCATAACAGAAATCACTCAATGCAAGCTCACAAGATGAACATCCTCCGAAAACATTATGCCGCAGTCCCCTGTCATGTTACATGTCTGACATTTTCTGATTGTTTTTAGTACACATTCTGGTATTCAAGGCATTGTGCACCCTATGCCAATTAGATGGAAAAGGATATGATCTAATGCACCCTTGGCTATCTCAGTTATTCTGTAGCATCATGGTAAAGACACAACAGGCTCTCGTGGAGTTTCGCCGACAGGGTGCTGACAGATCCAAACAGATGCAGAAGCCTGTTTACCCCCACCCCCCACCCCCCCTTGCTGTCGCCTCTTTTTTGTCTCCCGTTTTTGTTTTGTTGATTTGTTTATTTTTGGTTTCTATTCAATCAAGGGCCTATTGAGGCGTAGGGAGATGTAGACATAATATGGTGGTGGCAACGGACAAGAGGGGTACAGTGGGACAAGAGACCCCCCCGGGCGTGCTGTTGGAGCAGGATGCCAGGAATGGTTGCAGGGTCCCAGCGGCACGAGCCTGCGACACTTAACAAGCGCCTTGCAGTTGTCCTCTGCCTTGATCTGGTCTCATCTTGAGGTGTGCGTAGTCTCAGGGATGTGATCCACAGAAGAACATCCAGAGCGGTTGAAGCAATTTAACAACATCCTTGTGGTAGATATTTCCTTTTTTTCACTTGAGAAATTGCAGGATTTCAAATGGGGCAGTTCAAGGCTTCTTGTTACAATGCGTTAACACACTTGGTGTGCTGAGTAACAAGGACACATTCCCTGGCTCCCTCCATATCCTTTGGGAGGCCATGGATCATGTATGGGACTTGTAGGCTACAGAGAGAAAGCCAAGCGCATAAAAATTGATACGTGTTTTGGAAAAAAAAAAAAAGAAAAGAAAAGTTATATTCTGCACATTCCTGAAAAATCCCTAAATGCACTCATCTCAAAGTGTGTGATCCACTGTGTTGTGTTTTCAACCTTCCACGAGTACTTGCCAACACTTCACAATGCTTCACATTGATAAAGTTAAAAGGAATATCAAGTAAACGAGGGATGATTGATTTATTTCATTTTTAATGTTCTTAAAGCCAGGAAATTCCTGGGGTAACTCAAGCCAGGGCCTGACATGCCTACAGTCAAGAAGGTGTTTCAATTAATACGGTGGAACAATTACAATTCTAACTTAGACTTTGATGAAAAATAGTCCCAACGTTGCGCAAGACAGAGAAGGTTGGCTCATCGTCACGCATGACATCATGTGAAACGTCAGTTCAGCGAGCAGCGGAAAGGGTTTGGAGCAAAATGTTGCTTTTCATTAAACTTGTTATAAAAAAAAAAAAAAAAAGACCACCTTCAACAAGTGTCATTAAATGAAAAGAACAACAAATGATATGGTGAGTTGATAAAATCATGTTAGTACTGCACGGTATGCTTAATGTGACGATCTAAGAAAGTAAATACAAATTCCAACAGTACACCACAGGGTGGAAGGGAACAGCTGACTCTCTGGGATCAGCTGAGATCAAGGATTCCCAGATCCACAAGAAAAGAAGTCTCTGTTGTTGACACGAGTGTCTTCATATGATCAAAATGCCCCCCTACGTCGATGCTGCTCAAAGCTGCACAATTAACAGTAAATGCTTGACATCCCGGGCAGTTAATGACGTGGATATTTGCCAAGTGTGGACCCCATGCAAACTGAGCCGGTCTGTTCTCTGGTGCCGTTGGGAATACACCGAATGCCTGCTATGTGTTGTAGGACACAAGACTGTGCTTTGGAAAACGTACCTTTTAATGTTTTCTTAATTGAGGGACATTAATCAATTGCGCTCCATCAGCAGAGGCTAAGATGGCCTGTAAGCATCTGCCCACCGAAGCAGCTCACCGACCCGAGACCAGCTGGCCCCCGACCCACGCTCTGCCGCAAGAAATCACTTTTGACTCCATCCATCAAAGCTACATTAATATTCCATCTTAAGCTGCCCACTGCTTGGACTGCACTCATGGGCTTAATTACACTTCGGCCTTGCCAGTGGAAGGTGACCGCAGAGAGTGAGGCAACTGTCAGTTACCATACACTTATACCCCATCTGGGACTAACGGGACTCTTTCGGGATTGCCTGTCCGCTTTGGCCCGTACATACCGTGTACAAAGAACTCGATGCGAGAGGGGGTTAGGTATCACAAATCGGGGACAATGGCAACAACTGCGCATCTAATTTAGCTCCTTGTTTATCACAAGTTGGTAATCAGATCCACCACACAATGGCAGTGAGCACAATGGAATGGTGATCAGGGAGCTATTGTTTTTCAAGCTAATTAGCCTGTGAATCCCAATCCCGGAGATAAATGTGGCTAAAAGTGGCGTACGCCCCTTGTACTATTAAAAAGAGCCTTACAAGTGCATGTTATTTGGGGATGTGTTACATGATGGCCTAGTTATCTGCTCAGCATGCTCCACTGCTTTGTAGAACACAGGCCGAGTACTATGTGAGCCCAGTGACCTCCCAACTGTTTTTATTCCACAAATATGGTCCCTGTTATATTGCCAGTTCATTGGGTAACGCGTGATTGTTACACATAGGATACTACGCACCGGAAGTAGTAGTTTTTAAACGTTACATTTTGAGGGAAATATGATGAAAATTTAATCCAGAACACAAAGACAACACAATGACCAATCACGGCTCAGATTCAGAAAACAGGTCAGCCAGTGATTGGTCGTCGTGAGCAGTTGCGATGTGTCATTTTCAGTTGACAGAAGACAAAATGGCCGCCCCTGGAGATGGCTAAAATCGGGTGATTAACTCTTATTCCACAAACGCAGTTATTAATCAGAATGTCTTATTTCAAGTAGTGGGCCTGCTGGGAACATATTCTTGAAAAAAATATGTTTGGGTTGACTTACACTTTAAAATGATTTTTTTTGTCGATTGTAGCCCATCCCTGCAAAAATGATTCCGAGATTCACCAATTAATGACAAAGAAACAATTAATATATTTAGTGGCCATCCCAGGGATGGACCCTCACTGTTGATTCAAACATTCAGCATGCCATGTGGAAACTCACTGAAAGCAAGAGTTCCCAACCAACCTTGTGGAAACAACCTTTGACCTTAAAGCATTAACCCCTGACCGGCAACAGGTGAAGACGGTGTCTTTCCAGCCAGTCGCACCAAGTGTCAGGGGCCTTCCAGCATCTCTTCTCAGCTTTTTAAGCAAATATTATCATTTTGCCGAGGAGCGCTCCAGACAAACACGGTGTAGGCTACATGTGAGGTCTAACGGCACATGTTGCCGTGGGTGTTAACGCCGTGTCTGTGACAAGAAAGGTCTTAGTTTGGTGACCAAATGTCGAAAACAGCTCAAACACCTGTTTATAGTACACGGGGCTGGACACAATACTGGGAAGTAAGTAAAAAAAAATATCGAGGTGAGGGAATAACCGGGGATTTATTAGAACGTCTCAGGAGAAGTAGTCCTTGCCTCGTCTGTCATCTAAAGCCATTAAATGAAGTAATGAGGCAAAAGGAAACTGCGTGGGCAAGTTGATTCAGCACTAATACTGTTTGGATGACAATAGTTCATTATAATTTGAACTCGTTCACTGCCTGAGAAGGTACATGCGGAACATTGTTTATCTGCCAAGACAGTGACGGGCCGTGAGGTAAAACCCAGAAATTCTTGATGCACTTTAACAATGATTTATTCCAGAATCTTTCTGGCGTGCCATCTATCAGATTGTTCTCTCTCTAAAGCTTATGTTGATTCGTAATGGGGCAAAAGGCACAGAGTGGTCTGTTGGCTGCGGACCAAACATACAAACTTTGATCTGCAACTGTTTCTTTCTCGGGACCCGGCGGATTCACTAGCCAGTTGGGAAGAGGAGGGGGCTGAGAGGGTAGGCGATAAAAAAAAAAAAAAAAAAAAAAAAAGATCCCAATAGGTGTCAGCAATCACCCTCTGTTCTGTCCTCATCACAGGGGGAATGCATGCAAGTGGTCCCTGGGGACTCTCTCTGACGTGGCTTTCAATGGCAAACGAGTTTTAATGGAGAGGTCAGCGAGAGTTCCTGACCGACGGGGCCAAGGGCCAGGTGGCACATCATAGCGTCCTTATGTGCAGCTATCCCCAGAATGCGACACAGTGGCGTCGGCAAGTTTGCCTCTGATCAGCGAGGGGAGGGCCAGGCCTTATTGCGCTGCCAAAGGCTCAGTGACCGGTGCCAACTTTCGCCAGGCTTGCTCAAACAGTTTATTTCCAAAAGGCACTCTTTAACAATGGATGTATTAATGTGTCGATCGTCTATCATTTATACAGTCAGGCTCATTTTAATAGCTAAAAAGCACAACTTTGATGTCCTGCAAAAACAGAACTGTTCATAAAAATGTTGCCCTACTACAGTACAACTTACATATATAATTCATGAAATGTAATGGGGAGATTTAAAAAGATGTGATTTCATTCATGTTGTTCGATCAATGCTATAATGAACATGCATATAACAAAATATTTCACTGGATTTTTCATTAGCGTACAATTATAAAATACACTGAAAAATGATAAATGCTTGAATGACAAGTGTTCAGTGAAACAATTATACTACATTAAAGTGCCTCACAACCACCAAAGTTAACTATTATCCAATGAAATACACACAACTAGGGCAGTAACTGCATTAGATTAAAACAAAAAATCAATATATCAATTTGCACAAGAGCAAAATAGCACATACTTGCCTTTGAAAAAATGTAATGTAGCTAAAATTAGCAACCAACACGAACGCCGGGTGCATTTAACCCGATATAAGATCCCAGAAAAATACAGTTTTCATCAATTTATGTAAAAATAATATTGGAAGTTGTCTTCTTTAATTTCCAAATATCACATAAAAAAAATGTGTGAGTGAAAATCACCCGATGCTGGTGTTCTAGGGTTAATGTCATTGGTAACTGTTACTGTCTTAATGATAGCTGTGGAAAAGCTCATTAAAATAACCAAGCTAAGACTGCCCAATAAATGTCACATAGTACGTACTGTAATTGCGAGAGCATGCTCAAACATTTTTCAACTGTGAAATTATCTGCACAGTCTGTTGATTTGTGTTCGATAATATTTTTCCCCTTCAGATATTTTCTTTAAAAATGATTTCAACACCTTATTTGCCTTTTGTTGTTAGAATGGGTATTATTTTTATTATTATTATTATTATTAGTATTATTATTATTATTATTATTAGTAGTAGTAGTTGTTGTAGTAGTGCAGCTCTTGGCCACATTATTAGGTACACACAACCGAATACCATTCAGTGCAAATCTGTCGGTAGAACCTTACTGTATCAAAATCAGAGCTGCTTCAATTATTTCTAGCCTCAATATTTTTGCATCAAATCTTGATCCGCATTTTCACAATAAGGCTCCATGGCTGTGCCTTGATCTTCCTGGAGAATATGCACTCTTCTTATAGTTACTGTTCGTAAAATATAGAGAGCATTAAAGATGAAAAGGACCGCATGAAGGGTTCCCACAGAACTTTTCACTCCATTTTCAAAATAGCTCCCGGTACGATGCAGTTCTACAAAACAACACAAATAGATTATTATTGAATGAATACCTCACTGACAATGGATGTCAATCAAAAAGTAGCATCATTATCTTTAAATAATTTTTACTCAGTGTACTTGGGCAAAAAATACATATACATGTTTTACATTCAGTACAATGTGCCTCTGAACTGAATCACACTTCTTTAGTCCGTGCAAAACAAAGTTAAATGTTATCTTAAAAAAATGAATAAACTAAAACGTAAACAAATTCATTTAATTGATTAATGCAAATTAAGTTACAAATGCGTTATTTATAACAGATTAAAGCAACAATTAGAATACAAATAACACAAAAGTAAATGAAGTAAGGATACCACAAGTATTATTTTATTGTTAACTATCTTACTTTTAAATACTACTACTACTACTACTACTGCTACTGCTACTACAACAACAACTACAAATAATAATAATAATAATAATAATAATAATAATAATAATAAAAATAATAATAATAATAATAAGCCGTTCACTATTTATTTTTCATTTGATTACAGCCAATCCAGTTTCATACAAGACAGTTTTGGCTTTGATGAAAAAAAAGATGGGAAAGCTCATGCAAGCATAGCTGTTGAGTGAATCGGGGCTGCCATCTCCTGGCTGTGTATGTCAACACAGCCCTCATAGAAAACCAGCCAACAAAAACTACATACGTGTAATTTACCAGCTTCCATAAAAGGAATGATTGCATTAGAGAGAAATCTTATCCCTCCTGTTGGTCATTCATCTTCACTTTAATGGAGCTCAATCCCTTCAGGAGATGGGCACAAGGACTAATTAGGCTGCATACTGCCCGCAAAGTGACTCTGTCATCTGGAGGCCATTGAAAAAAGCAAACACCCTTGCTGTCCTCAGCTGTTCAAAGATATTAAGAGGGAAAAAAAACATTTTGAAACAACCAGCTGTCTTGTGGGTTTTAAGCACACAGTCCTAAATCCACAAACCTCACAGTGTATAGCAGCAGGTCCGCATCGAGCCAAGTGATGAAGTCATCAGAGACTGTTTCTGTGTTGTCCCCTAAAATGGTTTAAGTAGGACAGAGTGTACTTTTAAATGGCCTGTTAATGGGTTGTTAGTAAACAAAAATCCCTTTTAATTCCAACAAAAATTGATTTAAACTACTGAAGCAGCATATTCCCCCGAAACATTAAAGCTGGGATAAAGGCATGTTACCGCATGTCGGGCAATTATGTGAGTTTTACCATAAATATTTTGACTGCTGCACGTACACATACGGCTAATATATTGGCCAAGTGGCTCTGATGAAACAGTTCTTTAATCTTGAAAAAAAGAGCGAGATGGGTGCACTTTAGGCAATACATCAGTGCATATTTGTCACTTGGCTCAAATACCTATAAGGCTGAGTATTTAATAAATTATATATATCTAATCAATTTAATTTGCCTTTTTTAAGGTAGACTATTTCCTTTTCATTCATTCATTCATTTATTCACTCATTTATTCATTCATCTCGTACATAATTTGCAATAAGCAAACACTGGCATTGTAGAGGCTAAGGCAAGGCTTGAAGTCACTGTGATGCCAAACCGGAAGCTTGTAATTGATGCGTTTCTTATTACCGTGGTTGATTTTTTATGAATAAAGAAAGGTCTGAGGCACACTTGTCAGTCGAACAATGTCAGAACATCCGAGGAAAGGGAAAATTCCTAAAAAAAAAAAAAAAAAAGAGCAACAAACTGTGCAACACTATTCACACATAACAACGGGTGTTATTCGAAAATGATACATTCAATTGTGACCAAAAGTTTTTGCAGGCGAACTGGTTTACTGGTTTATGATGGCGGATATGTTCCACCAAAACCATTTAAAAGGCTACTCAGTGTTGTGCAAAAGATTTATTTTACTTATATACTGAAATATTATGTTTGAAATAATTTTATCATGGCCAAATAATTTAAACAAATCCTTTCAACAAAAGAATTGCACAAAAAATATTGACGTTCAAAATCTAGTTTTTAATCTGATTCAGGGATTATACCCCTGGTTTAACAGACAAATAACGTTTCGAACGTGATCGGTATATGCCAATTTTCTTATTGGCCTCTGTGTCAATTATCATTAAGCCCTATGAACTCTACATAGTGTTAAGAATATTAATTTCACTTACCTCAATCCACTGAAGCATGTTGGCAGAAATAATGAAAGAATAACACGGACTCTGTCATATACGGTATTAATAAAATAAACCTGAATATATTGTGAAAGTTGCACATATGTCAGGCATAGGCAGGACAGATCAATACTGGTACTGTTTACACATCACTAAGCATTGGGGAAATAATGGCTAGACATGTATAGACCAATAGTACAGATTTTCCTATCCTCTCCAGGAGATGGCAATAGCACTACAGCATGGGAGAGTGTGCCATTTTATTTGCAGGCAGTCCAATTCTTCTCAGGGGTCAACATGAACCAAGAAGCACCTCTTTTGCAAGTGATTGCACAACATTAATTCAAAAACATGTTGTTATTGCCAAATTGCATATGGTTGAACACAGTCAGCGAAAACAAAAACAAAAACTCAGGTTTTGCTCAAATTGCAGCAAGTAGTAGGCAATCCTGTTTGTGTTACTGCTGTGAAAATTGTGAGGGCCGTACCGGTATTTTGTAAAAATGAATGACATCCTCCATATAAAGGAGCTTTTTTAATAGATTTTTTTTTTCTTCCTTTTCAGGACTCTCAACAAGGTGCCAAAGCGGTATGCTAATCCTACAAAGAAGCTATGGTGCTTCTTCATGCATTAGCGCAGTTATCTGATGCAAAACGCCACGTGCTTTGTGTCGCAATGGACAGATTTCCCACACACTGAGAGGACAAAGCCTTCAGAAGGCGATTTGTTTTATTGTTATTTTATTATTTCCCCTCACTTTTCAATTACCTCTCGCTTGATGTAGAAGCCTATCTCCAATACGCAGCGTGCCAAGAGTAAAAAAGTAGCAGTGGAAACTGGGGGAAGAGGTAATAAGAAAGAAATGGCTCGGGCTGACACAAAAAAAAAAAAAAAGATACAACAGACCTTATACTTCACAACCGTCCTGTGAATCAAAGTAAATACCAAAGTCTTAAAATACAACACAGTAATGGCAATGTACTGTTTGCAATGGCCATGAGTTACATTCTGGTGGTCTCTTTATTAAGACTTACAGTTATACTTACATTATATGCGGTATAATGTGTCTGAACTAGGCCTTCTAAGACCATGCAATTGAAAGTTAAATCTATGGTAAAAAAAAGAAAACAAGCATTCTGTCAGTACTGAAGGCGGAGAAATTTACCGATGGAAGCCATGATGGAAGCGTAGATATAATAACAATGACGGACTCACAATTTCCGTTTGATTCGGCTTGAGACAAGGACGAACTGACGATGTTGAAAATCATAATTTGGATTTTACAGTTGTAACTAAGTTGTGGGTGACCATTCATATACAAATATTAGATTTTATTTATTAATACAAAAAGAACATACATTGTATTAATTGATACAAGAAGAACAGGACAGTCTTGCTTGGTTTGATTTGCTTGGCCGAAAAATATTAAATGTATATTCAGAGAAAGAGTATAGATTGCAGAAGCTACTGATGTTAGCCATTGATGTGCATAGCTGTTTTATTCTTGTTCTACCCACACTACACCCCGTCATCTGCTTTTAAAAATGAACCGCCCACCTCAATCGATGAAGGAATTAGCATGTTCTCAACTTGCTGGGAGCGCCGTTGACGAAACTTAACACCAATCTTCGGCTATAGTCACTTACCCTGTGGAATGAAAACAGCTCCCAAGGTCACCAGAAGATTCTAATTATAATTTGCCCAAAGGCTTCGATGGAGAAGAAGACGTTTGCCTATCGATGAATATTTCAAGAGAGAGAAAAGATGCTCCTGTCCTGCTCGACGGAGTAAACCGCTCTCTCTAGCGAAGAAAATGTTTTATGTTGGAGATTGAAGTTAAGGAAGTCGGCTTGCGATCGAACTGCATGAATGCGATATTCGGCTAGAATTACTTTTACGACGTTTTCTGTCAGACAGAATTGTTATTTTTCTTAATAAACACATTGATAAGCTATTGTCTTTCCTCCAACTGCCTTGCTCTCTATACATTCATCATTATTTCTAAAACTTCCACAGGGTTTTTATTAAGTTCTTTCATGATTTACTCAGGGCTACAAGTGAGTATGCCTGGTAGCTAACTTTGACTGGGCTGGCCAACGCTGTTTGACCGCCCCAGTGCAGCTCGCAGATAATCAAGTCAATCGACTGAAGTTTGGTCTCATGGCGAGCAGTCCCATTTTGAAAACCTGTTTGAGCTTTTTATTCAGCATCCCTGATATTGATCTTAAGCTCCATTTACTAGTACAGTCATTGTTGTCTAGGAAAACAACGAGGGCACACTAGTAGAACGCGAAGTGGCTTAATAGTGTAAGAATGTATTTTTACGTTGATGGACTTTTAATATTTGTTATATGGGACTATGGTAATGGAATTGTATTGGGGAAGGAATATATGATGTGATGATGCAAATGTATAAAAGTATAGACGGTGACGATGTGAAGTGGCTGAAGAAACTCTTAAGTGGAGCCGTTTTCTCTCCGTGTACTGGTCTTTCACCCATGAATAACAGGCAGTGTGTTACAGGCACTACACCACAAAAGTAGAGTGCTACAGTCGTGAAATTGTTTTCCCCATGACTAGTGCCCAAGTCGTGCCGGAGGAAAATTGTAGTGCTCAAAACTTCGGCTTGTGAGACAAATTTGAGAATCTCACCTTTACTCTTTATTTTGTCTCAAATGTTCCTCCTATAATGTAGGAGAAAAATGGAGATACTTTGGAGATCTCACTTCAAGGAGATAATGAGTGGAAATAAGTGAGACATAGTCATTTTAGAGGGACTCAAAACTTGAGGCATAGTGGAGATACCTTGGAGATCTCACTTCAAGGTAAAAATGAGCAATGCTGGAGATTTGCTATCAAATTCAAAATGAAGTGTAACTTATGTCAACACTCAATTGAATAATCTTCACATGTCCTGTGCACATAAAGTGAGAAGACCACAAAGCCACAAATGTCTTATTCACACGATGGAATGCAGATGGCTAAATTGGCAGCTCATTTGCTAGTGGCTAGCATAAGCTCGGCCATCTTCACTCAGTGTCCTCATCAAACAGCACATATAGATGAAATCAGAGCCTTTTGTTGACAAGAAGCTGGTAAGAACAGCCCTGCCATAGATCTATCAAGCCAACAGGAATGGGGAAGAATAGGAAGTAGAATCCTACGAAAATAAAGTTTGTGCTAATTATTTAGCTTTTGATCACAGTTTTGATCTACATTCCAAGTCGTAGATGTTGGAGCTGTTCAAACTTCAATGTTGTTTTAGATCTGTAGAACCATTAATAAATAGTTCACATTATATTTATGGCAACCAGTTCTCGCTGTGATAGCTGCTTCTTGTGAGCATGTATGCAAATGAGACCAAGCAAAAAAACAACAAAAAAAAGCAAAGTATCAGGAGGATTGTCTGGCTTTGTCTCGTTTGCTGTGATTTTCCATCATGAAAACATATTCTTCATTGTCTCTTGACACTTCAGGAAATATGACAGCGGTGTTTGTAGAGCAGAGCTGCAAGAGGGCCCAAACAGCATTTTTTCGATGCTTGAAGAGATTTGTGCCATGTGCAATATAATATACGGCAATGCCTTGCTTTCATTGTGATAGCATTATGGACAAAGATTCCGACACATGCGCTGCAAACATTTGTAGAAAGTTGTACAACAGCTGCATGAGACTCTATATTTTCTGTAGGTGTAATGGCCAACAGACCAAATGCTATGACGACAACTTAATTTGGAGGAGTTCGATGAGTAATTAAGTGCTGGGATGACTTTTAACAAGCAGAAAAGGGACTACATTAACATTCAAGGGTTATTCATCATCATCAGTGCTATTAATTTGACATTTTGTAGTTGCGGATTTTGACAATTCAAAATATCTGCAGTAAAAAGGTCAAAGTGGGAGCTTTGTTCTATCTTGACATTTCCCGAATTGCGACAAGCAAAAACGATTACAACTGCTGGTTCTTATGCAGCACATCGCTGCTGGGTGGAAACAAAATGACCCATTTAATTACCTCACACAATCTCTCTCAAAAAATTATGCATATATTAAACATAACAATTGGAAAATATATAAGTTTATATATTCACTAAGTGTGACATATTATCACTATTATGTACACATACGCAGAGGTGGGCATTTTACAAAATTTTGCAGTTCGGTCATTCGTCATCCGTCAGCGGCCTGGCTGTCTGTCAAGCGTCAGTCTGTCATTTTTCAAGCCAAATCGAATGGAAATCATCAATTGGTCAGACCGTCAGTTAAGTCTATCAGTTAACTCCATCAGTTAGTCCATCAGTTAGACCGTCAGAAGTCCATCAATCCATCTGTCAGTCCATCAGTCTGTCCCCCCCACCCCCACGCTCCCAAAATAACATCAACAAAACGGGCGTCCGTCAGTGACGGACCTTGAACGCGCTTAGTGACGATTACTCTGACGAACGAAAATCCACTTCCATCATTGCTTGGTCCATCGTTTTTAAAAAGAGTCCAGTCATTCGTCAATCGTCAGCAAAACGGGCATCCGTCAGCCCGCGACTGACCGATGCATGAATCTGACGGAATGCCCACCTCTGCATATATGCCATAGTTCATCACTAACTTACGCTTATGCAGTAGAAATGTCGTGATTACAGTGAATGTCTATATGGAAAACACTTCTCCGGCAGGAATCTAAAGCAATCAACTAAACAACAGTATCGTGCCACGGGACAACTAACAGAGCAGTGTGCACCGTTTGTAACCTCACAATGTTATAATTACAGAATATATTACTAGAAAAACTTAATCAAATGAAAAATAGTAAGAATGGTGGAAACTGAGCGTGCCATTGTAAATCGAGCACCCCTTTGATATGTTCCAGCTAACCTTGTATGAGTACCTTTAGACCTCTTGAAGCTGAAGTTGAAGATTGTGCCAATCTGTCCCAATCTTTAATCATTTCTTGTTAACAGGGCGGATAGTACACAAATCAATGCTATGCCCCCGCCCCCCATCCCCTTCTTTAGCCTTCTTGGTCCACACTAGGATCAATACAGGTGGTTTGGTCACCATCATTAGCTCGACCAATATAGCTGCTTTATGAGCATTGTCTAAGCCGTAGGTGATAATGTGCCATTCGTTTATGACACCATATAAGTTTAATGCTGTGCCTTGGCAGTAAATATCCATAGTATTTAAGGCAAGCTATAGTTTAATGGCTGCCACAGGTCACCAATGGTATGCTTTTAGCCAAGGGACTGTCAGGCAAGGAGTGTAATGGACTGAGGTGGCTTCTGGAGCAAAGCGTGAGGAAGAAGGAACTAGACCTGGCCCTGCTTGAGCGAGAATGACCCCAGGAGTAACACAGTGTCAAGGAGAGGACTATGTCTCCCTCATGACTCACTTAAAAGGAAGATCTCATATAGTTTTGCTAGGTGTAGACGCACAGACAGTTGATAGAGAGAATATATGTATATATATATATTATAAGCTGTGGTGACCAACCTAGGGAGTACCCCACCTCACGTCTACAGTTCACCGCTCGCAACCCTAATCGAGAGTAACTCCGAAGTCTCTGCTGCTCATGCCCACAGTCACTACACCAACACTTACTAACACCATACAAGTGCGAAGCTTAATGAGGCATGCAAAGTAATTAGTGCGTACAAAGCCTCCATCAACTCACGCTGCCTTCATCTTCTTTCCGCACATATTGTTTCTCATCTCTTTCCCCTCCGCTCTCATCTTTTCACATCCTTTCATCCCGTTCCTCTTATCCAGCGCGCTAGCCTTGGTGCCAAACGGATAAAGCTTTTTTTTTTTTAAAGTTAAGAAGACAGGAGATTTTTCATGAGGATCAAACAAAAAAAGACAGGGTGATAAGGAGAAAGACGGACAGACAATCTCACAAGTGACAGACAGCTCCTGGGTTAACAAGCAAAGATTAACCAGAGTAGAAGAAGTAGCGAGCCTCACCAAAGGTGAAAACTAATATGTGATGAAACTTAAAGCAATTTCCCTCCCCGGCAAGATAGTCGGCTTTTGTTTTTGTCTTTTGGCCCAAAACAAGCTTGTTGTTGATTAGCGCCAAGCGGCCCAGGCAAGACGAATCAATTATGGAAGACAGATTTATAGAAAGATCACAACTTTATAGAGCTTTTACATTAACTTTTAACCTTGATGCAGAGATTTTGGCTTCTCCATTGCGTCCTCAAGAGCGGCCAATGTGGGAAACGGACTGCAGCCAGATGAGGCAGGAGTAGATGATAAAGTCACACAATTGATAATTTCCAGGAACAATTCATCATTTTCTGTAATGCTCAGTGATGTTCAGGGTCACAGCAGGAAGCAAGAGACCAAACTATGTGACTAAGAGAAAAGGGACATTCAAGGACAGACTCTATGTGTGTTTATTTTTTCGTCTGCTTTTTTTTTTGTTACGGCATTTATGTCGAATAAGTGACACAGCATTAAGAATATGTCAAGAATAAACAAATCTAAGAAGCCGTATCAGATTCAAAACAGTAAGACAACAGTATCACAGCATGCATTGTCAAATTTTTATCAAAGCTAATTTTTTTTTTGGGGGGGGCGCACTGGGTCTTTGCTGTTATTGTGTTTGACTATTAACTGGGGCAAGTTTATTTTTACAGTACTCTTCTACAAATTTGTATGATGGCACTGGAACATTATGTTCATTTAACTATTTGGAAAAATGCATTCAAAATCCGAACACATCAAAGATCAACCAGCAGTTCATTCAAACTATAAAAAAAATAAAACATTCATTATTTCGTATCCATACTTTCAAATCTGCACGCAAGCAACCTACAAGCAAGGCTGTAAAAGTGAAAACAGCCTTTCACCCAAAATTTCATTAGTTGTTATTTTCTTGTTGACAGCTACAATTTATTTTGTCCTCCACAGTTCACCGCCCCCTCCTTGTTTTTATTTTGTGGGTGCAGTGCGTTCATATTAAAGATATCTCAAGGCAGGGGAAAACGGTTGAAGTGAAAAAAAAAAAAAAAAATGTGGACACTTCTCGTGTGCTCAGATGCTGTAACAAGATAATGAGTTCACAGAGCTGGTTAGTCATGCGCACGGGAGGGCACGGGCACGAAGAAGGTGGGATGAAGGTGGTGAAAGGTGCTGGGAGTCAAAACTGCTTTAAAGCTGTGATCCGCATTAAGCTGATGGACTGACCCCATCCAAGACTCATTCTTGCTTCCATCTAACAACCGAAGCTATCGATCCCATGCCACCTAAATGAATGCTTTTGGAGCAGGTGCAGGATTTTTTATTTTTTATTTTATCTAGTCACGCTCCATTTGCTGTGTTGTCTTAATGAACGACACTGTGCTGTTTCCTCCAAAGATTTCTTTAGAATATTCTGATTAAAATATTCGTTCTATACAATATACTAAATAAAAGTAGCAGCAATTAACTGTTTTCTTTTGCTCTTAGGCTTGCCCTTTAAGATGCAAATGTAATTAATGTTAAGCCACTCTTATGAATATAAATTAAAATAAATAAGCAGCCATTTATGAACGAACAAATGCATTGCCATGAGCAAATGGAAGCATAGAAATTGAAGTTGTTATCTTTTTCGGACGTCGTGTCCTACAATAAGACACTACCAACTGAACGACCACACATTTAGAAATGATTTTTGCTCTCCACTTTTCTTCACACTTTGTTTGACATGAAGTCCCGGTTTTTATGCATTGAGTGCGATTTCGACTTTGGTCAAACTACGTCTGCCTCATTTTGGCCCCTAGGAGGCGATGATGTGTCTTTTAGCTTCGTTAACCATGATGGTTCAACAAGGGAGGGATACTTGTTAACTGAATACACTGTTTAATCAACAACCTCATTATTATTATTATTATCATTATTATTATTATTATTATGGGTGGCTGTGCAACTGAGGACGGTAGGGAGTGAGCAAGCTTGTGTTTGGACGTTCGCAGAGTGAGTTGATGACTGAAAAAAACATATTTAAATGACATCCTAGATTACTCATATTCGACTGGACTTTCATCACCTTCCCCTCTACTAAAGAAATCTGAAGTTGCTCAACCCCCAGTCTGTACATGCCACCGATCATCATATTTTTATTTTCATTAGTAATAGTACTAGTATTAGTACAGTTCCTCCTACCTCTGCCTTGTTTTGACGACCTATTAGGTGTACTACGCTACTGCATTTTAATGTTGGTTGTTATGGGGGTACTGGGATAGCATAGTCATTTTTGAGGAGTTACTCGGCGTGACATTTTAGAGAAGCACTGCTTTAATGATTATGAAGAAAATTCCTCTTGACCTCACGTGAGACATTTTTCTTCCAACCTTGCGTGAACAGCTTGAGTTATATTCCTGACCGCCCCCAGCGCACAAGACAAAGTCCATAAAGGCATACCTTGTATGAATTTGGTGTTGAAGAACTTGGGATACCTGATCTCAACACATCACGCAACGTTGGTAAGAACAACAAAAGAAATGGTGACCTCACAATTTTGTCTTCTAGATGAGAGGATAAAAGTACCCACAGGTACACTTATGAAAGGTCTTCACAGAAGAATGGAAACGGATTCATATTCTTCCTATTCACTTCTTATACTGTAGGTGTACCATAAGTTTTATTCATGTTGTTGGCAAATATTAAATAAAAAAAAAGAACATTTCAAGTCAAAGCTCAGAGCAGCATGTACCTGACGGGCTTTTAGTTCCGCTGTCCTGTTTTGACAAAACACAGTTCATGAGTGAATCCTTCTGACCATCAACCCCTGCCCCCCCCCCCTTTTTTTTTTATCCAGCTCTTGGTTCTTTAATAACCCTAAGTGCTATTTCAGTGCAGACGTTGCTGCCTCTGACTCACTGCATCAAGCGACATCACCTGGCATCTTGTGTGCGTCTGGGTTGTGTTAGCACAGCACAGGACACGAGTCAGTGAACAAGGTCTGACCACTGAACCGTATAGTCAGAGAGGAATCCCGCAGGGGGGTTAGCGGGTGGGTAAGAGCCTGAGGAGCAGGAGCGTGGGAAGCCATCAGTTGGCTCAGCATACTCTAGCTGATATTTTGACATATTGAGGTATCATGGAGATGCAGATTGGAGGGATGAGATGAGTGGCTGTGATTGACATTGCACTCTAGTATCATTCTATGAAACATGGCATGTATTGCAATGGTTAGCAGGAGTGTCACCAAGCATTGCTTTAGGCCCTATGCTATCAATTCTGGGGATTAAAAATAATATTTTCTAGGGCCCCTGTCAGTAATGGGCATAATTGTCATCACTTTTCTCCACCTTTCGGCACCCTATTTGAATGCAGCCCTTTGTGTGGGTGTGTGTGTGTGTGTGTGTGTGGCTGGCTGGATGTAAACACATAATCATCTTTTGAGTACGACTTCAAGAAACAGTCACGGTGGAGCTTTTGGTTAGTATGTCTGCCTCTCAGTCTGAGGTTCCGAGTCAAGGTTATAATAGTTTCGGAATTATAGTTATTTAGTCATAGTTAGTTCTTATTTTGTTTTGAGTTTTGTTTTTTAAGTTGAGTTTTAATAAATGTTTGTAGAGCAGTTTTCTTACTGTTATTTCGTTTTTGTTTTTCCAAAAATGCTTAATTTTAGTTTAGATTTTATTTGATCATTATTATGATTATTTTGTTTGTTTAGTTTTTTTGTATTTATTGTGTCCTAAAGAAAAAAAAAAAGAAAATCAGAGAAAGTATTGTATAGTAAAAACTCAACAAAAATATTGTTTAAAAACATTTTAAAAACAACCATCCACAAATCAAATGAAGATACTGTATAACAGTCGACAGACTTTGAAGTACGAAATGTGCACTGTGTATTATTGTTTCTGAAGTTAGATGCATCACAACCATAACATCTTAAACAAGTCTAGGTTGGTCTCGTTTTCTATCCCTTATTCGGCAAGTTTATAACTTTTAAAGTTGAGTTTCGAGCTGCGTTAAGTGACAAGAACAGGGAAGTCAACCCAAACATGCAAGCTGCAAGCAAGGCCCTTCAGCGACATCATCTGGTGGCACTTTTTTATTGGCTGCCGCGAGATGACGTCGCTCCAAGGCATCGCATAACTCCTAGACGACCATGCGACCTTCCCTCTTCCGGCTAATGGCCATTCTGTTGTACCGAAATAACATTTACAATCAACCACAAATGTATTAAATTCATTGCCAAAGACAAAAACAAAGGACATTTTTGGTATAGATATAAATTTTTGTAAACATAAAATGTATTTTCAGCTACTTTTCCTGTGTTTTTTTTTTTTTTTAACATTTTATTTTATGTTTTTTTTCAATTTTTATCCCTGAACTAAAACATCCTTGTTCTGAGTTCAAATCACAGCTTTTCCGATTTATATTCCGGTTTTACTGTTGGAAACATAAATAAACAACTTCATGCTCATGTTTGTGTGAGAGAGAAAGATGAAAACACTGAGCTCTTGGCAAGGCGAAAACAATTTAGTCCTTTTTGACATATAGTCGTTTCCTCTGGAGGAGGTTATCTTTGGAATCTGTGAACCGGACCCAGACAGCAGTGCGTGGATGTTTTCCTCGTCTGCTGCTGATTGAGCAAAGTGAAGACAACAAACTCCACACTGCTGTCAGCATACACCCACCAGAGGCTTGCTTTGCTGCTAATGATGAATGTGTGACTGCTGTATTGGAACAAACATGTCTGTGCTCTGTGTGAGAAACTTTCAGTGGAACTCAAAATCTAAATCCCCATCAATTGTGCGGATGCTAAAAGTTGTCAACACGCCAGTGTGAAAATATTAATGTGTGTGAGTACATCACAAAATATTTTATGCATATTGCATTAGAACAGTCGGCAACATCCTGACAGCAGAGGTGAGTAGTAAAGAGCTATACTCGCTAAGTTACATTTCCTAAGTAATTTTGGAGTAATTTGTAATGTAACATACAGTTTACTTTTACTTGAGTGTTTTTGTCAAGAGGAAAAGCTACTTTTACTCTGTTACATTGAAGTGCATTCGACTTGCTGCTTTTTAAAAAAAAATCTACAGGTATTTTGTATTGCTTCTATGATTTTGGTTCATAAGAGAGACTCGTGTCACATGACACTCAACCAACCCAACATAACTACTTCCGACATACTACTAAATGACGTTGGACTCTACTTATGACGTTGGACTCCATTTGACCCACCAAACACAGCCAGTGAGTCACATGACTGCACACGGCATCATGGACGGCCACATAGAAGCAAAGTATTCAAAGTGACGTATTTTCACGAATTTACCTGACAAAATATGCTCCAGCTAAGCCACGACCCGAGTGAGGATTAGCGTTATAGTAAATGGATGGATGGACTATGATCAAGTACGCCATGTATGTTATACAATGCCCTGCATTTGCCTGAAAAAATTCCGCTTGAAACTCAGGAAACGTATAAAAAGCTGTCCCATCCTGTGTTTGAAATATGTCAAGTCTGTGTTACACTAAATAAAAACCGGCAGGTCAACCACAGCATGTGCATGCAAATTGCTGTTCATCCGACCCACTCAAACCTGTTTGAGCCCTCTGCGTCTCGCCGCAGAAAGAGCTGCGCGCATTCAAAAGGAGTTTGCACAACACTGACGCATAGTCTCTGTTCAAAATAACTACAATGGAAAATATAGCTACCTTGGCTCAAGTCAATTTTCTATTTAGCTTACTGTGCATTCTCTTTAAATGAGCCATGACTTGTCACTTGATAGTTCCTAGAGTACAATATCAAACTGCATAAAACAGACCTCAACACATAGATAAATGTATTGTCCATATTCTTTTAAGAGATGCAGGGCGTGCAGAGGGAACAGATAACTTCTGTCTTTTTTGGGGGGTTGTTTGTTTGTTGCCTCGTTCGTCCCTGTGCTGTGGGAATGTTCACTGCCAGGAGTGTTGATAAAACCAAGCCGTTTCCAAGAAACAAGCTTTGAAAGTGACACCCAGACAATGGAGTAGTTAATGATGTGCAGCAAAGGTGGATTCCTGCTTCTTAACTGTAGGCCTGTCCAAGGTGCAAGGAAACTCACTTTTTTTATTTCATTATTTATTATTTCTAAGCTCCCAACTCTTCAATGGAAGGCAATAGGTGTTCATTTTCAGTTGATTATGATGTATATCCTCAAGGCATCAATGGAGTTTGGCTCATTAATCAAAGTCAATACATCCTTGAAAGTAAACATGATGTCGGTGTAAAGGAGCAAGGGAAGATAAATTAGGCTTGAAATGTGTAATGAGACACAAACACCGGGAACATTTTATGAAATATCTTGTGGAAGTGGTTAAAGGTTATGGAGTGTCAAAAAGTTTTCTCTGCACAGGCCTACTTGAAAATGATTCAGATATTCAATTGGGAAAAAATTATATATATATATATATTTCAACTTCATTGCTACATTGCTAATTATGCTAGTGTTTTGTCAATGACTACCAAACAGGAATGTTCTATTATTATTCCACCAAATGCAAATATGGAGGTTTTATTATGTCTGTTTGCATATTGATTTCATACAGGATTAATTGCCATTTCGTATTTTGCATAATTTCCAGGAAAACACAAACAGAGAAAGACTGTGGTATTTATTTGACTTTGTTGACTTGATGTCGGCTGAGTAAAAATTGCAAATGATTAAAGTTATGACCGGACTCAAAGCAATATTTTTCTTGATTTTACTTTTCTCTTTGTGTGTGTGTATGTGGGGGGGATTACATGTTGTGCCATGAGGCATGCCAAAAACTATTAATGGTGGTGAGTTGAAGAGCTGAAAAACAAAACAAAAAAAAAGAAAACACACACAGGCAGACAAAGAGAAAAAATACAGTGCACAAGGTTTTCCTTTTATTGGCTCGCTTTGGATCAACAGAGACCCTTGAAATTAAAGAAACAAATCACGTATCCACAGCGGCTATGTTCAACGCTAGTCATGAATCAGTAAGAGACACCACAGCGCTGCTAAACAAATGATGTAAAAATGGCTACATCAAGGCCTCGCAATGCTTATACCAAATTATTCGGTTTCCTTTTGCAAACAGTAAGAATTTCCATTAAACATTTTGGCTTCACAAAACTTTTACCTAGAGGTGGGCATTTTGCCAAATTTTGCCGGTCGGTCATTCGTTATCCGTCAGCGGCCAAGGTACCGTCATTTGACAGTCCGTCGTTTTTTTGTGAGTAACCGACTTGTAATCGTCAGTCCGTCCGTCAGTTAATCCGTTGATTAGTCCGTCAGAGCCTATCCCAGATGATTTAGGGTAATGGGCGAAGTAGCCTGCACCTAATAATGGACGTCAGCCAATCGCAGGGCAGAAACAGTATCGAATATAGTCTTGAATGCACGAAGAAAGTTGTGGTGCTCAAGCTGTCATTACTTAACTAGACAAGCTGAGAAGTATGCAAAGCACCAGGGAGAAGCAAGGGTGTCAAACCTCTGGAAACATCATAGTTGTAGTTATAACCAGAGTACTGGTTAGAATGGTTTGGAGGTCTAACGGTACCAAAATTTACTCTTTTGCTATATAATCCTGGATTTTGGTTCGCGATTCACTTCACATTTGTTACAGTGAAGGAACAGAATGCAAAGCAGACGACTTCTGTCTGCCCAATACGTCTGTTTGTTTTACTCATTTGCTAGCGATATTAGCAATATTAGAGTTATGCGATGGAGATGCTAGCTTGTGCGTGTCTTTATTTATATTGATAGTCAGCCAAGTAACACACGACGTGCTGCCAGCTTTATTAAACTTCTCTATATCAACTACTGCATCTTACATAGAATAACAGAACATATCACTCACCCGCAGTATGAGCCGATCACATTCGTGTGCACTTCAGGGACCGCTCGGAAAACATAATCGTATCAAAGAATATTACAATATTACAAAGAATATCACAGTGCATTTAATATTTGTGTTACGCAACGGAGACAAGTTGCCTTTACCGTCAGTTGGGGGAGGGCGTGTTGCCGCGGCCTGGTCTAAAGCGGCCCTCAGCACGGTACCATGGTAAAGTGACGTTCGTAAGGGCCCATCGAGAAAGCTCCGCCCCCTCCGTGCTGATACATATGCTCCGCCCCTGCCTAGTGCCATACTGTCCGTTAACCAGAATCTGTACTGCAGTGTATTTTTTTTATGGACTAGGCATGTGGCTGGAGCACAATTCCTTTATACATCTTATCATTTACCTGATAAAACTCATGTGGAAAAATTGCTCCATCACGTGGGACACATAATTGCCCATGCGTTTGAATTTTACAGTTTTTATGATAGTCATTTTGAACATAAGTCGAGGAAAAATTGTGTCAAGCTTTCGCGGGCCACATTAGATAGAGGGACAGAGAGAGCCCACGGGCCTTGAGTGTAACATCTGTGTCCTAGAGGTTCCATTGGATCATCTTGTCAGAAAAACAAAAAAGCTTGTGTTCATTAGATGAATAAAATCTGCAGGGAGTATGTTGCGCTGCAGAACGACCATGACCCCCTGGCGCGGTGGCATATGTTAATAAAATACGCTGCACAACTCTCCCTGCATCCTAATTTGCCTTTGTGTCAAAATGAATTTTGTGTGTTCCTGAAAATTCCACCAGCCTGCGCTGCAGCATATACTTGACGTGTGCGTGTGTGTATGTGTCAAGTTTGGGCACGGACGTTGTGTACGTGAATGTACCTGACAGGCCCATATAGCAATCTCGATATGCATTGTTCTCATTTGAATATAACGCTTAGTGGGTGATGGTGGTGATTATTACCTGTTGTTCAGCGAGAAGGGCATGAGCTCCCCCTGGGCCCTTTTTTTTTGTTTCTTTGTTGGAGAAACTCGAATATT
>NC_141223.1:2462500-2475000 GCF_054856515.1 Filicampus tigris | reverse complement strand
CCGGATCTGCATAGCTCTCCATTTAGAGGATTATTGCTGCAAAGGTGATATAAAGACACGAGCAAATGAAGGCTCTAGTCTCTGTCTTTTCCTGTTCTTTGCTTCTGAATCAACGCTTTCAAATCCCACCTGGCATTTTTACCCGAGCGCCTAAAAAAGGTGCGCCCAAAGCAAATTTGAATCTGTACTTGAAATGTGTCCGAAATATGCGTATCCGATGGAGATATGTAACGATTGCAAGCAGCTAATAACGTGGCTTTATGGACTAACTATATTACTGGAATACTTTTACTGGACCCTTGTCGACGTAACGGGATCATTTTTGATCGATTATGACATTGTCTTGGACATTTATGGGGCTGAAATGAGTTCCGTATTTTTTTTTTTTTGTGTTAGCGATTGTTTGACTTAAATGCTCGCCGATTGTATCTTATAATGTGTGCTATCATTCCAATCTGCGGAAACACCGTTTTCTAACCGTATACAACATGCCCGGGGCATGTTTTGAAGTTGTTCTATATCAAGCGAATATCTAGAACGTCCCGCAACGTTAACTGCCAGTGAACCGTCGTAATAATTGCCCCTTATTTGTACTCTTCTATATTTGATTGATGAATCTCGATTGTTCCGTTGCCTGTCCGGGAATCGCGTGTTAGTGGTTGTCGGCGCCGTGTTTGACGGGTGATCAATCCACAATGTCAACACTTCTTGCCTCAAGTCAGCTGTCACCGCCGTCCACGTGACCCTGAGCAGGATAATTGGTATACGAACTGATGGGTGTATTTATCCCGCGCGATATCTCAATGATGGCTCCGGCAAATATCATCATCTGGATACGAAGTAGCCCTGTCGTCCCCGCCGTCCCGTGTCTCGTTGATAACTCTCCCCGCATCTCCTCTATCAATTCCCAATGGATCGCTTCCCCGTTCAAGCTCTCCTCTCCGACCCTGCGCGTGCCCCGCCAGATGACATCCTTAATTTCATCCAAATCAGCGTGAGTGACAGCTTTTGTAGACACAGCCAGAAGTAACGTACGTCTCATCTGCATACGGTCCGGCGGGTGTTACTTTGGCGTAAGAAAGGGGGCGTGTTTTGGAAAGCCACGCATCCGTGCAAAACCGGAAGAGTTAATCCTTCCCATGACAGGCCGCGATGATTGCTGTCTATAAATCTATGATGCGAGGCCGCTTTGCTGATTAGTGAGTGAGTGCGAATTCAGATGGCACCAAATGAAGGGGCAGAGGCGGATTAGAATAATTATATAACATATGATATTTGCTATGGTAAGAGAGCCTGGAAATGCAAACGGTTAGCTGGCATCCGTCTGTCTGGTTTCATACCACCAAAAAATGGCATTTGAGACACGGATGTGTCGACTTCTTATTTCGACTGTTGCTGAGCAACCTCAGCATGCTCAAACTATTAGCAGCAACAAACATTACTACCTCTTTCTCTCTCTCTCTCTCTCTCGCTCATTCGCTACACTGCCAATCGACCAGTGTTAAAAATTCGGGGACGGTGTTAAAGAAGAAGTCAACGCAAGCATTTTTTTTTTTTTCAAGAATATGTTCTATGCGGGCCCACTGGTCGAAACAGAGCATTCTGATAAATATTGCGTTTGTGGAATAAGTGTTAGTCCACTCGTTTTTAGTTTCTCCGGGGGCGGCCATTTTACCTTCCGTCGACTGAAAATGACATCACAACTGCTCACAACGACCAATCGCGGCTCAGGTTCACAAAACAGGTCAGCAGTGATTGGTCGTTGTGAGCAGTTGTGATGTCATTTTCAGTCGACGGCAGACAAAATGGCCGCCCCCAGAGATGGCTAAAAACGAGTGCATTTTGCCGCTTAACTTATATTCCACAAACGCAAAATGATTCATAATGCCGTGTTTCAACTAGTGGGCCTGCTGGGAACATATTGTTGAAAAAAAAAACCTTTGGGTTGACTTTCGCTTTAAAAACAGAATGCCGGTGTTGCGTTAACACCACTCATTAATAAGATAGCCTGTGTAGTCCAAGATAAAATGGGGAGTAGCCCAGCTGACTCCAGCTGCAGTCTAATGAGCGTCCCTTGTCAGCTGCTTGACAAACAATATGCCTAGTCTCCACAGTGAAACATGTAAATGAGATGATATGGAAAGCCAAGTGTCTTTCGTCCAATCAGGACAGGGCAGGGCCTCACCAACGAGTTAGGTGCGTAATGACTTGCACAAACATCGTTGGTGTTCTCAGCAGCTGTTTTGTATGAGCCGTTGGCAATGGATTTCATAAAAGAACATATTTCTGCATGTTTTCAATGAAACATTCAACAGTTATTATCAACACTACATTTTGTTAGTGTAACACACTATTGGGTGTTGAATATTGTAAATGTTACTTAAACACCATGTAGTGTGGACGCATATAGAGAGGCTTCGCCTAACCGCCACGAAGTTCCTGTCTGCGTATTTAGCCGACCCACGTGGTCCCAGTCGGTCCGAGTCAGCCAAACGGCGTCGAGAACGGACTTAACCGGTACCACGTCACACGCAGCCAAATAAATTAAAAAATAATAATAAAACAGTGTCCCATATTGTTTTTATTTCGCCGATCACCACGTGTGTGTGTCTGTTGTTTTTATTAGATATTTTTCTTTATTTTGGCGGCGCGTCTGCGTGTGCGGCGCCTGCGTGTGACGTGTACGTTAAGTTCTCGATGCTGATTGGCTGCCGCCAGCGATAGACCGACTGGGACAACGTGGGTCGGCTAAATATGCAGACGGGAACTTTGTGACGGTTAGGCGATGCCCACCGCTGCTTTGCCAGTGTTCAAATCAACACCCTAGGTGTTGAATTAACACCGGACAGATTTGCAGTGTAGTCAGCACAACAAAGCAAGCGAGTCGTTTGCTCCTTAATACTTTGCTGAGTTGTTTTTAATTACATCTTTAAGTTGGGGGACAAAACAAGGGACAATTAGTTCTGTCAACTTTCTTTTTTTTGAAAATGCCAATTTTCACATGAGCAGAATGTAGTATATTTTGTTGAATTGCCCAATTTCAAATTTAATCAAAGTCGGTTGCTTTGAAATTTTGAGTGTTTTTTTTTTTTTTTTTCATACAGTGCACATTGGGTGTGATTCAAATTTTTCAAGGATGGTATTTTAAAGTGGAATGATTCGATTTTGGTTTGATTTGACACACACATATTTTACATCAAACATTTTTTCAAAAGAGTTTCCGATTCTTTCCATAATATATACGGTATGCATATATGTGTGTGTGCGTGCGAGTAATATTTCATCATTTTATACTACTCAAGCTTTTCTGAGGGGAGTAATCCCCCCCCCTCTCCTTCGCCCAATAGGTGGATATCTTTTAATTTGCATACGAGGCATGGAAAATGAATTTCAGGTGCAGTGCTGAGCTCTGTTATCTGGCACTGGTGTGATCCCTGCAGGCCACCATGGCTTACGTAATTCCTGCCTCTGCGCGTGTGTGCGTGTGTGTCGTGTGAGACCCGACTTATTTCATGTCATGTTTGCAGTGCACTCATCAAAGGGAATCCTTCTAAAATGTAAAGTCACGGATAAAATGAAGTGTAGGTACGTGCGCAATCCAGTGGGATCCAGTAAAGCAAATCCACTTTCCAACGCATAATAATACGACCGGTTGCTATTAATTGAACGATATTGTGCGACGGTGTACAATAATCGTCGCGAGAGTGTGACTGTCAATTCGTGGCTGAGGTGCCTGTAGACTTTCTCGGAGTTTTCTAAGCCGCAGCACTGACTCGTCTGAACTCGCTTGTACCATCAGACCATGTACAGTATAGTCACTATGTCTCAGCCTGAAATGAAATCAGAGCTGTCAGAAATTGGAGAGTTGAGTGGATCTGTCGGATCATTTTGACCCCGTCCCCCTAATTCATCGACTGGGTGTCTGAGTGAAAATGGAATCTTTATTAGATGCCGCGCGAGGAAGGAAGACAGCGGAACTCTTACTTTCTCATCCTTTACAAGGCCACAAAGGAAGGTTGCCAAAAGGGTGTTTAAAATGGATGCTGCACGACTCAATTGGCGGCAATGGAGCCATTGTGATTTCATCTATCATCAGCAGAGAAAATACAATACCATATTTGGCCAATAGGGGCACTTATTTACTAAACTGCAGAATCTTGTGTGACGCATATGTGAACTGTCGCAATTAGAGTTATTATCAATTCATTTCCCACGGATCCCACTGGACAAATTCAGATTCCCTTTTTTACACCCGACAGTTTTAGACTACTGTCAGAGCAACGCCAAACACATCAAGTTTTTGTCATTGTTTTCAGTTCAGGTCAGCGGTTGTCGCCCGTGTTCTGCCATCCGGAGAAAAACATGATGAAATTATCTTTACAGTACATTTCCTATCATTTTGACGGTAAATTGTTCCCAAATTTATCTGGCTAACTTCTCATCACGAGATAGCTCAGAAACGTATCAAACATAGTCAAGGCATCAGGCAAAAAGACGTTACGAAAAAAAAAAAGAATTGCAGTCCACCGAGCAAAGAAAACACCACCTCGCCTTCATCAAGCCGCAAAAATAAAAAAACGAAAACATTTCACGAGAAAGTAAGGTCAGCATGAGAACATGCGCGCACCCCGGCCACACTGTCGACAAAAAGATACTCACAGATCTTCCTCCGCTTGCGTCTGCTGCACCGGCAGGCCCCTCCCCCTCCCTCCGCCGTTGTCGGCCTTTTCCTCTTGGCCTTGGTCTGTCGTCGTCAGATTCTGTCACAGCTTGCCCGGCTCCGGCCCGCCTTAATTGGTGCCGCCCGGAGAGCAGAGGCAAGCTCGGTGGCGGCTTCTCAAACGGCGTGGAAATCACGCCAAAATAGATATCCGAAATCCCGAGAGGAGTTTGGTATGCTGGAAAAGAGGAGAGAGGTGGGTAAGAATGGGCCTCCTCTTCCTGACACAATGAGGAGCATTGACGGATGGGAATGAAGCCACTGGGTCATTCTCAGAACGCTCGGAATTGGAATTTGTGTCAGGAGGGAAATGGAGCTCTTTATCCGAGTAACGACTGAACAACGACGTGAGAAAAAAAAAAAAAAAAAATAGATAGATACACGATTAAAGTGTCCGGGCGCACATACAACATCAGTGATAGCTATTAATAGCCACGTTGACGTCTGTAATTCCCAACCAGCGTGTCACGGCAAATGATCTACTTTCGTTTAATTGGTCTGAAAGGACCTCTTACGAATAATATATCTTTGTTCATCTAGCTATGCCATCACGGTCATTTTTGTGATTTGTTTGTGAATACGTGAAATATATTTGAATTTGTACTAGCTATGTCGACAACCCCCACGAAAGCATCCTCCCTGCGATGTTATACCACACGTGGCGCGCGGAGCGAGCCACAGGCGAGTCGGATAGCTGCGCGGCGAATTAGCGTGCTACTAGCGGCTAGTAGCTCATTAGCCGCTAGCGCGCTCGTTGGGTCCATTCAATAATCCGCAGTCGCGCTCCATGATACACACATTAAAGACACTTGGGGAAATTAGCAGTTTATTACATTCGCTAGCCCACGGGCTAACAAGCTAGCATGACCGCGGCGAGTTCGTTCAATGTTAAGTGCCTCGCTCTACTACAGGGACTTCAGCACGTACTGTACTGTAAAAATGTATTTGATTGACAGGCGTACACGCCCATGCAGTCCTGAAGCTGATAATTGGGCTCTATTTTTCGTGGCTTTAGAGATTTTGTAAACTTTTTTTCTTTTATTCATTGTTTTACTCATTCACTTCTCTGTGTTGTGTCAAACTTAGCTACAAGACATTTTTTGCCCCTTTACATTGTATTTAGATTCTCCCCCGCTCGATAGATAGAAGGTAAATAATTCACATGATCCACTTTCTGGGATCTTTAATGTAAAATATGTAGATTATGTGCCTTGGCTCAATGAAGGTTAGGAAACAGTCCTCTTGGGAGCGTCATTTCGGAAACCGCGCTAAACACGGCGCGCCTTCCTCATCTCACACATTGCCACAGCTGCTCTCTATTTTTCATGAGATTTTTCTGTGTCGGCCTGATCCGCCACGGTGTCGGTTTTGCTCACCACCAGGATAGCCGCGGCAGTTAGCCGGAAAACGGGCTAATACCACACGCCGCAGAGGGCAAGCAGACAGTGTGTTATTATTGGCCTTAAACTAATCAATACCTATTACCATAGAAACCATGTGGGATGCCCTTTGTGTTTGATCCTTGTGAGCCAGCATTTCGTACCACTCCTGTTGTGATAATTGCATCAGGAAAGGGGTATTGTAAGACGTTAAAAAAGAAGTGTCTTTTTTTTTTCCCCCAGAGATTCGTGCCCGTTCTTACGCCGTGTGCACAAGCGCCAATCCCCCAAAATAAGGCGCACATTTTTAACATTGGATGTCATCGTCATCATCATTCTAATTTGTGTGCCGTAAATCTAGTAGGTAATAAATCTCATCATTTCCATTACTCTCATTCATCCGATTCACTCATTAGATCATAGCCGTGATTAAAAAAAAAAAAAAAGTTCAGACTGCTAGACCAAATGATGCTTCAGCTCTCAAGCTGCGCTGGAGCTCATTGGGGGTTAAAAACTCAGAGAGAAACCTGGGCACGTATCCAAAATGTGTCTTTTGTGCCAAGTGTCGCTAAGGTTACCACAGTGAATTGAAATGACTCTCTGATTGGAAGTGTGACGTAACAAGAGCAAAGGCCATCTCTTGCCTTCGGGATGGACTGCTTTTAATTGAGGGTGGCTAGTAAAAGTTATGACTGCTTTGTGCATGCAGATACATTCATATTTGATAATATTTTTAAGAGCGCTGCATCTGCCAACTCTTTAGTAATGGCTTCTTTCTTTATAGGTCCAGTGTCATTATTCATGAGGCTGTATTAGAGAAAAATAACATTTTTTTTAAAAGTACATTTCCCCCTTCATGTCACATTCCATCAAAAAAAAAAAAGGGTATGTAAGTGTAAGGAGCGTGTCCGCTGTGGCTTTAATGTGGGATGACCGCATCGATGCGGGCACCTGACATTGACGGATGTGGGACAAAGCAAGGGGGGCAGACGACGATGGGCGGAGGCTGATGTATTCATTGATGGTGAAGGGGAAAATGTCGAAAATGGACCTGCACTTTCATAAGTACGCTACACATCAATGCATCCATCACCTGGACAAAAAAAGACATTAGAAAAATAAAAAATAAAAAGCTTTTAAATGTGCCCCTTTATTTATCATGTGTATATGAAGAGCCCTGAAGGCGCAATCCTTCTCCTTAATGGGCCGAAACAATGTACACTACATACACATGCTCATTTGCCTGAGGAAAAAAACTGCAAAGAATGAAAACAGAAACCGCAGTCATGTACTCCCACAACGTGAGGGACATCTGCACAATCGAAAAAGCTCTAATACACAAGCTGATGCAAAAAGAGCGCAGGTACTTTGAAAACAGGCCTGCAGGGCCACTCATGTTGTCATCCGGGTCAAGGCACCAATTGAACAGTTCTGAGTTCACCCGATTCGATTCTATATCCAGTTCCCGATTTTCGATTCGAATGGATTTTTTAAAAAATCACTACCATGCTTGCGTCTGTGCGCTACTGTGGTGCTGCAGCCATCCACAAACGCAATACGCAATGATGTTTGGCACAAGCGCATAATTTGATCCACGCATTAAAAATGTGGTATAAATCTGCAATGGAAGAAAATGTAAAGACATTTTTTAGCACTCTAAATTAGTATATTCTAATGACCTAGGTATGTTGTCTTTTGTCAGGTGTTGCTCTATAGGACTTGTGTCCGAGTTCGATTCGTATCGGTTCAAAACGATTATTCGATTAATCGGTTTGAATCCATGCGTAATCGATTTTCGATGAATCGTTACACCCCTAGTTCTGAGCACACTTTCACCTGTCATTTTATCGTTAATGCAGATAGATTGGAAGACGCAGAGCCAGGAAAAAAGTCCCGGTGACAAAACGGCCTAACTCAATTCACAATTAATCGACTTACAGTATGTGTAAAACGAGGCCAAATCTAACACGTCCCTGGGGACACCTTGAGCCCGCGGTCCCTATGTTGGTGACACCTGAATTCGATTGTGCGGATGTACCTAATGTCCTGATCGGTCAGCGAATGTATCGTGGCATGAAAAAAATGGAGCATTCATTGTTTAAGTGATTTTGGGGGGGGGGGGGGTCGTCGTTTCCCTTTGAGTATGACTCTGTGATTAATTCAGGATTGTCAGCGGTTGAGTAAATGCTTTATTCTTGTATAAGTGTTCATATTAAAAATTCACAAGTGGGTCTTGGTTCAGCATCTGTCTTGGAAACGTCCAATAGACAAGCATGGTCTCATTATTCCACCGCCCCCGACGCCGCCGCCCCCCCCCCCCCCCCCGCTCCCCCAAGGCTCACTCTTCCATCCACTTTGCGCCTCTAAAAAGCGTCATATGCCTCTGACACCTTGGGGTAGAAAGACGGGGCCCATCAAATTGGCGGAGCTGCGGTGGCTGGCTTTCGGGGAGGGAGCGTTGCGATGTGATCGATCCGCGGGACGGTGGCGGTGAATGGCCTCTCTCCAAAGCTCCCCGATGGCTTCATGAAAGCGCAGCACAGAATGTCCTTTTGTGTTTTCCCACACAAAAACAGTCACCATGCGCGCAGGTCGCCGTCAAAACCCCCGAGAATCATAATTAGCCGCTTTGCTGATTTGTCAACTGGATGGTGGCGTGTTTAGCATTAACCTTTCATTACGCTCGCATTAAACAATAAAGCAAATGTCAGAGGGGTAATTATCACGAAAGGTGATTAATTGGAAATATTTCCCTGCAATAATCTTGCGCTTGTACGTCCGCGTGTCGGCGAGGTGCGCGGTGTAATCGCTTCTGCTGTTCACAGACACGATTAAATAGCATCATGAGACTGATGATAATTTGGTCGATGTGCAGGCTGCTGCCCGAGTGCTGCTCAGGAGGAAAAAAGGTCTTATATCCATCCACCGCGTGGTGTTTTAAGTTTCGGTCTCCATGGTGACGAGGAGCAGCTGTGCCTAGTGGTGTGTAAGACCATTTTGGCCCAGATGTATGATGAAGAACTTGCTTGAAGCTTTGTGGTTAAACATGGTAAATGAAAACAATTAAAAAATGCACACTAAAAAGACTCATTGGGCCCTATTTTGGTCGACTGGCACCCGTGCGCTCGGCGTAAAAACGGGAGTAACTTCATTACCGTGCCAGTGCGAGTTTAATTTTGCTCGCTCGGGGCCGTGTTGCGCCGGAACACAGAGCAGCCTCGCCCCCGACGCACCTGATAATTTGGTGGCAGTAAGTAGTCTGCGCTCGGTGTAAAGAACGGCACATTGTCATTTTCGTTAGCGTCGTTTTAGGGCTAACAGCTGTCGGAAACACACCGGCCATTCTGGAAAATTCAATTTTCCCAACATTCCCGATGGCCACCCTGCCGCTGCCGCCAGGTACTGTGCAGGAACCCACTTTCATCAGGTCTTAGTCTGCCATTTGAAAATAAAAAATTCTCGTCCTTCATCAGGAAAACGGGCGTCCGTCGGTGGGGCACCTGAGGGACGGACCACCTCCTTAAACCAGTCTGCTAAACTGGCAAACAAGAGCACTAAGCCTTGCACTGATACAAAATCGCCATCTGTGGGCATTTGCATCACGGCGCAGATGCACTGGCTCTGAAAACAGAGCCCCCTAGTGTGGACTTTTTGCAATTTTTCAAGAAAATGTTGGTCAAATTTCAAAACCTGTCGTTGTTACTACCAAGCACTGAAATAGGCATTGCCGGTATAGTTATCACTGACCCTAATGCTAACACAACGTGGAGGTTCCCTGTCATTTTTACCATGGTAATAAAACGGTTAATTTGATGATCCATGGTTGCCACGGCAACAACAAATACATTGTTCCAATGAATGCTTTTTATCTCACGATACTATCTATTGTTGTTTTAATCAGTGGAGAATAAAATACAATAAGCTGCATTGTACCAGCACTGAAACCAAAAGGCTTTTTTTTCTTGCTCAGGCATTTTTCAAAAGTCCATTACAACAGTTGAGTACACGTAAGTGCACAGCATATTGACAAATTGTTTCAACTGGCGGTTATTGCTGAATCAGTATGGGGCCTTTTGTCAGTGGTGCTGCTTTTATGGGTGTTATAATGAAGCTACAATGATTCATTTCGTCGATGTGACTGCCAAAAGTCACCAGGTCCCCCCCCCCCCCCCCCCCCCCCGCAAAAAAAAAAATAGCATGCCGGTACTGGCAATCTACTATGCAGTATACGTCGCAACATGCAGAATATTCTCATCTCCTACTTAAATGCAATGTGTGCATGTTTCTCTTGACATGAATGATTTTCAAATGTTATCTGTTCGTTTGCATTCCAACTCGTATTGATTCTCGTTTCCGTCACGATTCAGTGATTGAATGCATTGATCGTTTTTTTTTGTTTTTTTTTTGTCAAAACAGTGATCCCATGCGATTCGTGGGTGTCATTGACTCCCAAAAGTAGTACTTTTGTGTAAATGAAGCTCCTCAGTTCCCTTCAAAAACGTTTCCTTTACCCCAAGTGAGTTATCGAGGAAATAGAAAATTGTTGGAAAAAAAAAATGCAATTAGGTGACTTTGACGCCTCCTTTTAGGATGCTATATCTGCTGATCCGTCTCAGAAGCGGCGTATGACAGAGGACGGGGGAAGGTTGTGGCTTTACAGGCAATCCCCGTGCCCCTGGCACACACGCACGCGCGCGCACACACATTTCTGGAGCACACGCATCCTGCTACAGAATTTCCGCAGCGCTGCACAGCAATAACACGGCGGTGTCACGCGTTGGTTGCCGGGACAAAAATAGATCAAAACTTGTACTTGCGCCGGCCCGCAACTCGGCGCTGACTTTTGAAATAATGTTAATGACAGAACTATTGATTTTCCTTACAATGGCCATTACTTTTCCTCTTTAGATGATGAAACATAAACGCT
The DNA here is from genome assembly GCF_054856515.1 of Filicampus tigris. Lineage (NCBI taxonomy): Eukaryota > Metazoa > Chordata > Actinopteri > Syngnathiformes > Syngnathidae > Filicampus > Filicampus tigris. The sequence continues at coordinate 2,463,974 of NC_141223.1, read as the reverse complement.
GAAGGTAATTCTCATGAAAGTTAAGTTTCGTTACAGGACTGTAAAGTGCGCACAGCTAATACGTTTTGCATAGCGCGCCGGCCATTTTCATTTCAACTGAAGCGTTCGGGTCTTGGAACAACGTGAAGACAGTCAATGTTAAGTCGGGAAAATATTACTGAAGGCTCCGAACCAAATCTGATGAAGGGGAATCTTGCGGATGGGCAATATGAAAAGGCCTACGGCAACGTTTTAGGAGCTGTAGGAATTTATTGCAAGTACTGGCTGTGTCCGACATGCGACAGCAATTCCCTGTTTTCTGTCTGCGTCTGTGCTATGTGTTAGGGCGGTAATATGGAGGAAAACCTAAACTGCTTCTACAAACGTTCTAAACCCACTGTATTGTATTAACTTAAGTCAACCCAAACATATTTTTTCCAAGAATATGTTCCCAGCAGGCCCACTAGTTGAAACGCGGCATTCGCGTTAATTTTGCGTTTGTGGAATATAAGTTAAGCGGCAAAATGCACTCGTTTTTAGCCATCTCCGGGGGCGGCCATTTTGTCTTCTGTCGACTGAAAATGACATCACGACTGCTCACAACGACCAATCGCGGCTGACCTTTTTTTCTGAATCCGAGCCGTGATTGGTCGTTGTGAGCACCTGTGATGTCATTTTCAGTCGACACTAGCCAAAATGGCGGCCCCCGGAGATGACTAAAAACGAGTGCAATAACACTTATTCCACAAACGCAATATTTTTCAGAATGCCCCGTTTCAACTAGTGAGCTTGCATCGAACATATTCTTGAAGAAAAATGTTTGCGTTGACTTCCCGCTTTAAATGACAAACACTAAAAAGGTTGATGCGATGTCATAAAATTCCCTCTCCATGAAGCCTGACGTGATGAATAATTGAAGGACGCCGATTTTCTGGCAATGGCCCGTACAAAGCAAAGCACGTTTTCATAAATTCACGCTCGGACGGACCTCCATGTTTCAAACGCCTTCGGGATGAGCAAGAATAGAGGGCCAGGGCTAAATGTGAGCTCGCTAATACTCGTGTTTGCACTTTGTCTATCATGTTAAGCAGATGACATTACACAAGGGGAATGGCAAACGTGTCAACAGGCGACGCAGGAAGCCGAGAGTAGCGACGGAGGTAATGACATGTTTAAGCCGAAGCGCGCACCGAATGTTTTACGAGCTGCTATTTTAACAACCCGGCGAGGGCAACATGTGCGCGCCGCTTATAAGTGACTATTAGTCACTCAATGGCGTTTTATTTATAGATACACTATATAATCTTCTTTGGATCCAATGTCAGACCGCCCCGTCCCGCAACTTCAGATCATATGCCCGAGAAACCGTACGAGTGCTTCCATGCACGCGAGACCACTGGTGAAATCAAACGCATGGAGGACAAACGTCCTTCCAAATCCGCCAAATGTTGCAATTAAACGGCGCTCCGTGGCGGTCCCCGTCTTTGACACGCTG